>NC_081528.1:14663315-14963315 GCF_030273125.1 Centropristis striata | reverse complement strand
CAGGCTGAGTGCACCTACACCTGCTTTATTACAACATGGAAATGTCACTTTTTACAATATGGGACCTTCAAAGTTACTGGCATTGTGATACTGTGGAAGTACATTGTGGAAAGACAGTGGCAAATCAAACAGCCTACTGTGCTCGAGTAGCTAAGAAAACCACATTATCATACCAGTGAAGAAATTCTCTTCTCCCGTCCAAGCACTGCAATGTGAATTCAACAGTGTTGAGACAGCCAGTTCCTAAGTTTAGAAATGCTGTCCTCATTCGTTGAAGATCTCCAATATGATACCCAGAAGGTATGTTACAAGACCTGAAAGCACCCTTAAAAACAGCCATAGTAATATAGTGACAATGCACAGTGTTACTCTCTATTTTCATTTCGTGCTGCAGCATCATAAACACAGAAACATGTCCTGCTGCAGAGCTGTCTGTCTGTCATCCCTCCAGCACAGAGTCATAAACATGCAGGTGTGTGTGTGGGAAGTGTTGTGTTGTGCACTGACACCTTGATTCTGTTGACTAGAGCCTTGGTGTGAGCTGATGGACACACACACACACACACACACACACACACACACACACACACACTGAATAAGGCAATATCTATGAGACATTCCAAGGTTGTATGTGAAGTGGATGGACTTGGGTATCATCCATGTACACTCCTTGTGTGTCTTTGTGTATGTGTGCTTTACATAATTGACACTGGCAAGTCAGAAAGTGTGTGCATGTTCGGCAAAAAAGGAAAATCAGAAGTCAATTGTGTGTAGTCATGTTTGAAGCTGTTTAAATATATGCATATTTTGGGATGTGCATCTGTGTGCTATTTGCAGCATGGTGTGTTTCTTACATGCCTAAAATACTTTAAGTTAATCAGCTGTTCAACCTGCGATGCTCCGTTCTCTCACACACAACAGGCGGCATAAAGAAGGTGTACTTACAGTCTCTCCAGCAGTCTGAGGTCTTGGAAGGCTCCTCTCTCTACAACACTGATTTGGTTGTCTTCCAGATGACTGCAGCGATGAAAATAAAGACACAGAGAAAAAAAGTTTCAGTTATTATCACAATTAAACAAATGTGACAACAGCAAATGACAATCATAGCAAAGCAGGTGATAAAATGATCAGAAACCTTACATAGCTGTAGTAGGCATGTCTTAAAAATGTCTTGATGCAAAAATCAAACTCGGGCCAGCTATGACGTTGGGAGTATATCCACAGCCAGCTTTTTCAAGCTGACCTGAAGGTTTAAGCCAAAGGAAGAAATACACGATAAATCTAATTTTCTGAACAGTGCAAACATCAGCCGCTTGCCAGAGAGAAATACAGACATTTCAAACATTAAGATAGAAGTTTGCACTTTTAAAAAAATGGTTGTATAAACAAGGAATCAGCGCACAGAACAAATTCATCTGGCACCAAGCTGAAGTTTGAAAAGTTTAAGACACGTAGCATTTCACAAATGTCACAATCTAGTGAGCCAAAACAAACAATTAACAACCCATCCCTCTTCCACCCCTCAGTGGATATCGTCTCCATTTCTCAATGCTCTTTCCAGAGCTGCTCCCAGTGTAATGCATATTCCTATTTTTCTCTTCCCTTCTCTCTGTGCGTGTTGTCATGTTTTGGGGCAATCTAAGGTTTTCCAGATGGGACGGAGTAAAGCAAAGAGAACATCTCCTCAGATATGCATGTTTATATTTTCTGTCTGACGATGTTAGGAGTGACATCTCCTGAGAGAGAGGAGGGGACCGGGGAGGCAGAAGGAAAAAGTGTCTGATGTAAGAGGCAGAGGAAGAGAGGAGGGAAGAAGTAAAGGGAGAGGAGAGAAAGCAGGAAGCAGAGACTCAGATTGACAAAATGGATTGAGTGAGAGAGATATTTAAAAAAGACAGAACGCCAAGACGGACTAAAGTAGCTGTATCAAAAGAGACGACGTCTGGACCTCCATGTGGACTGGATTGTTTTGGCACAACCTTCCTTTAAATATCCTTTCAAAGAAAATGTTAGACATGCAGCTGTATTACAGCCATTAATCAATGGACTGTCATACAGCTTCTGACTGAAGTATGCAGTTAGAGGAAATGATAACAGGAGAGAATCTTAGTCCCTCTTTCTCACCCCCCACATTTTCCCCCCAGTGTTTATTCTGAGAAGTTAAAAAGAAAAAGATCAATGATTGAAACATTTTGGTGAAAACTTTATTTTCATTTTATTTTTATATCTAACATAGCCACTGTTTCTCTTCAGTTTGCTTGGAAATTGGTCTGAATCTTATCATATTTTTTTTTTTAAATCACCAGATATTTAGTGAAAAATGAAAACGGATGGATGGAAGGAAGGAAGGATGAACACAGAAACAGTCAAATTATGCTAAAATAAAGTAATGAGTGTTGCCGAAAAAAGTCTGAACTCTTCGCTAACAGAGGCAAATACACACTGACAGGCACACATACATATCAAATGCATTATCCATACACACTCAGCACAGTCAGATATGTGTGTAAACATGTAAAGAGTAATTAAAGGTACAGAGTTCTGCACTGGTAGCAAGCAAACCCAAACACACATGTAAACAAATGCACAGTCCTGACTGCAGCTCATCAGTCCAGCATGTTTTTTCTCTGATAGAAAAGCATATCTCGTAAACTCCAGAGTAAGCTCGATCAAGACATAACTTTGAGTAACTATCAGAGTTTATTTGTCCAAATGAGGGATCAACCGCATGCTGATTTATTGAATGAAGTTTAGAAAGGCAGGGGATCACAAGCCAAACACATGGTGCTGGCATATTGTTCGGATGAGGTATTGTTTTTATATTGGTCTGTATCAGGCATTAGTCATAAACAGGGAGATGGGGAAAAGAGAGAAAACGTATTGATTTCATGTGTGTGGGGCCTGGTGTGTCTAATAACTCTTTCATTCAACCATATTAGAGAGTCTTAGCAACCATTAAGAAAAGCACAATGATGTCACGCTACCTTATGGCAAACTCAGAGCACTTGGCGTCTGAAGGAAATAAGGAAATACTTCAGGGGATATTAACTTCACTTGTTGTTTACACACAACGGGTGAAACCACATTAACGTTCCCCGGCCAAATGTTCAATATCAAGCACAAGTTTTCACCTACATCTAAATTTGTTTGGAATTACTCAATTTCGCCACAGTCTGGAAGAAATCTCGTGATGCAAGGCTGCCAAAGATATTACGCTAAGTGTTGCGCATGCAGCATGCATGCCGAGACAAGCTGTGTCTGTGATTACAGCAACGGTCCGACCGCTGAGAGTAAAGAATATTCAGACTGCTGGATTAGATTACATGTTTTTGAATGAGCACAAAATTATGTTATAACTTTAATCCAATGCAGCAGGGTGTGTGATTAGGGTGCTTTAATGAGGTCAGAGACTAAATCTGAGGATTTAAAAAATCAACAAATACGTTCGGTTAACAGCAGGGGTGCGCTTTATTTGAAATTGTATCAAAATTGCATTATGGGCTCGTGCAATATCCAGATCACAGGAGGGGCAATATTTGTCAAAAGCATATTATGTGTCAAAATACAAAATCCAACTGTGATCATTTTAATGTATTTTTTTTCCAATGAAAATGAGAATAGTTATGTAAAAAACATCATTCCCTTTAATACTGTGATTCGTATCAGCTCTGTACTACACGGTCACCCATAAAGTTTGTTTTCAGCCACAATCCTCTGTTAATTGTGGTTTCATTTTCATTGTGATATGTTTGGATGAGATTGATTAATAAAGTTTTGAAAAGAGAATATATCATTAAGGTAATATTATCTGTCAAGAATAAATCACATTGTCACAATAATTTCATGGACAGAGGAAAAAATATTTTATTTCAACTTTATAAGCTACCTTGTATAGGTCAAAATAATTATAATGAGATATTTTTTCCATATCTTGTAGCCCTAAATCTATCATTATTAATAATAATCATCATTATTTACATTCAGATCCTTTAACAGCTAAAAATAAATCTGACATAATGCAGTTTAGTTTAGTTCAAGTGTTTAATAAAAGTCAAATTACATGTAATGGTAGTCAAGTATTTTCACACGACCAATCATGAATAATTACTGGCCTGTATGTAAGCATGAGCAATGAGGAATACTGTTTCTGCAGCTATTAGTCTTCCCTGGGAAGAAAGTTAAAAGCATTTAACTACATGCAAACTTTTCCCATGGGATGTATAAGTGACCAGGAATCCCAGAACTAGGCATTTACATGTGTGTGCAAGTGTGTGTGTGTGTGTGTGTGTGTGTGTGTGTGTGTGTGTGTGTGTGTGTGTGTGTGTGTGGAGGGAGAGAGAGAGATGGAGGTCTGGTAAGTAACAGTAATACCTACAGATAAGGGAAAAGGCCATGTAGGCTTTTGTTCATCCCTCGATATCATATGCAACATTGTGTGTGTGTGTGGTTGTTACACAGAGAGTGTGAGCGTGTGTGTACTTTCTCAGGCTATCTTCCCTTTCCCAAGCCATCTCCTCCCCATTTCTTTAAGAGATTTAGAGTGGGGAAATGTCACAGCAGTTTATCACCAACCACATGAAACAAGCTGCTGGCCCACCACACACAAACACACACACACACACTCTCTCACTCACTCACACACAAACACACACACACACACACACACACACACACACACACACTCTACTTCCTTCTTGTTTCTTCTCACCCTGTCTAAAGTGCACAGGATGCAGGATGCACACAATTAAAGGTCACTCTCTTTCTCAGTTTTGCTGAAACTCACACAAACATATAGATCAAATCTGAAGCTGACATGTTCCAAAATCCATATAAGTCCTGACAAGTCTGATTAGAGTAAAACAAATGCACTCACAAACACACACATGCATAAACTTATTTCCACTCTTCAGCGTAGTTTGTGCTGGGAGTGTATTTTTATCTACCGTTTCTGGTTTAAACAGAGTGAGGAGGGAAGCTGCATGCAGCCAACGGTGATTATAGTTATTATAGGCCTAACACAGAGAGAGAGAGAGAGAGAAAGGGGAGACACACACACACACAAACACACACACACACATTTGAGCCACTTGAGGCAATTAGGACAGCTGAGAGGAGAAGAGGAGTTACACTCTACTGAGTGCAGCAGTTTAGATATAATGAGTTAGACAAGCACGGGGAATATCATCGCCGACTCTAGCACGGGTTTTCTTTCTCCAGTGGATCAAAGAACACAATAGAATAAAGAAAGTTTATACTTTGGGGGGGAAGAAGTCAATTTGACATGTTTACTGACAGTTACATGTTTAGTCTGTAGTCAGGAAATCTTCATTGGAAGTAAGTTTGTCTTGAAAGTGGAGTTAGCCCCTTTGAGGCCCTCCAAAATAAAACAATGTCTGAATAGATAGTATATCACAATGGTTGGAATTATCAGTCATGACACGTAAAGTTAGTTCAGGCCCTCTGCTTTCAGAGAGGGTCTCTTTGTGGCCAGGAAGTACACAGAAAAAACATTGCATGATAGCTATGGATTCTGTTCTCTGCACTTGTTTGAAGTTTCCTTCCACACTGGCAACACTGTGTGGAAGTGAAAAGTAATTTATTTTCTTTTTCAGAAATAAAGTGTCTTCAGGTTGTACTTTCGCAGTTTAATCACATGTACAGACCTTTATACAAATATCTTTGTGCATCTTTAAGGAATCCTAAATGGGAAATCTTATTTAAATGTAAATTGATTCCTTTATATTTATTTTATGCGTTATGCTTTGAGAACTTTGTTTTATTTCCTTCTATATTAAAACCTACAGAATGGACTGAAGCTTATGAATGAGTGGATAAGCTTGCTTTGAATTTTTCAGGATTTAGAATCAGGGACTTTAAGGACCTTTAAGATGTGACCCTCACACCTTGATACTGTAATGCAACCCGGCTTTCTTTTAAATTCCTGTTTTACATGATGTCAAGTGTCTTGTCTTTTCATCTTGTCTATGTTTGTTTCTTATTTCTCATTTTCAAAGTCATTCTCTCATATCTTGATGTCCCAATATTTCCAAACTCCCTAAATTCCCAAACTGTTTTTCAGAGGCTTGAGAAATAAAAGTGAACTTTGAGTTACATTATCTTTTCTTTTACTGTTTCATTGGTAAAAATGACTCACAATTCCTGCTACAATCTTAGAATTGGAACATTTCGTAAGCAGTTTAATCTCTGCGTACCATCATAGCCACACCAGTTTAACATCTTGTTGCTTGTTTAACAAATGGAGAGTCTTGCTGCTTGTTCCTGGCATGTCAGCCCACGATTACTCTATTATTTAACCTTGTAAATATTCAGTAATTACGGAATTCAACTCCTTGGATAAGACACTTGCATTCTCTCCTGCCCTCAAATCCCTCATTAGGTTGGGAAACTTTATTTTATAGAGACTTGTTTCCCCTATAGCCATATACAGGCCTATTAGGTAAATATAGCATTTGCCTAATCGTTCCAGCATGGAAGGTTTTTGTTAATGGGATTCCTTGTAAAGAAATGAACACAGAGTCACAATGAGGAAAAAAGCAAGACATCATAATAGACCTGCTGTTACCTGGTGGATCCAACTTGAAGTTCTCATACCTTAATGATTAAACTGGTCGTTGATTAAATCCCATATGAGTGTTTTCTAAACCGCCAATTGCACGGTTGAGGTTTGATTATGTTCACACAACTAAAGCTAAAAGGCTGAAGTGAGGGAAAGATCACCTTTGTGGTTAGGCTGCTGGAGATGGGATGTAAAGTCACAAGCTTTATATGATAAAACATCGACTTGGAGCCAGATTTCTTTTTACTGCAACATAACAACGTCATTTCAAAGTTCAGTAAGAGCCACAGGATAAAAGACTCCATGTAGCTTCAGGTTATCTGCATCCATTAAGTCAACACATCTGTTTTAAGCTATTTGACGCTATCAAACTTTTTGCAAGAGCTTGTTATTCAAGTGATGGATATGCTTGATTATTACTTTATTTCTTAAGTGATCAAAGATAATTTTTTTGTAAATCCTGCAGTAGCCCTACTAGCTACAGAGATTAAAGTTACTGGGTCTCATGCTAAAACAATCATTTGAAGATTATCACTTGTTCTCTAGTGGCACGGACGGGCGATTTCATAGGATTTCTCATTTACCCAGAAGTTTCTCTGAATTGGACACAAGCTCAAACGAGGAAACTTCACAGAAAAAAGAAGGGGATGTTAATGATAACAATACAGAGTTTTCCATGCTGCCCACTGTCTTTGGACATGAAGGACAAAACTGAAAGAAGGACTGAAACATTCAATGTAATTTGAACAACCAGGCGTCACCACCTATGACTCATCTCAGCTGAACTGAGCAGTTCATCACCACAAAATATTGACAGACACAAAGAAAGAAAGAAACTTACAGAATCCTGAGGTTCTTGAGGCCAGAGAAGTCCACCTTGGTGATTCTGGTGATGTTGTTTCTGTTCAAATCCCTACGGAGAGAAACACAAAGGTTACAGATCTGATTGATCCAACCTGATTGATAATCAAATCTAGTTTTGATTAAAGGCACACTATGCAGGAAATGTGGCTTTTAGTAAACACAGCATTCAAAGTTGGCTCCTTCTCCCCGTTTCAGCTCAAGAGAAATTAAACCCACGATTCAGTCTCGTTTTGGAGTAAGCTTTGTCTGCTTGATGTTCCGCCTTGCTGTATTTGCATTTTTTCTAATTCGAAGCTTTGTGCCCAAAGGATGAAGCCCAGAAATGTCATTGTACATTACATTTGAGAGAAAATCCTGGATAGCATACCTTTAACACATTAACTTAATCTAACACACAGACAGATAACACATCTTGAAAGTGCTAAAAATGTTTAAAAGCAAATGAAAATCAGTGAGGAGCAACTGAATGCATGTGTGCATTTGCATCTGTGTGTGTGTTCTCACTCAGTGAAATTAGTGAATGTGGCAGTATGACGGAGCGTGAGAATGCCCCACAGCATATGAGCCCACACACACACATACACACACACACACACACACTTACAAACACAAACAAACACAAACCAAAACACACAAACACTCCAGGAAAATTATGCACACACACACAGAACTCCTGCTGCTCTGCCTTATTGAGAAATTTTCCAGCAAAAAGAAAAAAAAAAGTGGGATGAAATTATTTTCTCTTTCCATCATCAGAGTTTAAAAGCTTATCGTGTTTCCTGGCTGTCATTCAATCTGTTTTAACTACGGGTGCACAATGTATGCACACTGCAATATGAACTGACTGGCTGAGTGTGTGTGTATAGACTGGTTCCTTTTATACGGGTATGCTGTTTATTGAAACGCTGTCGTACTGGAGGAATTAGGGCAAGGAAAGAAAACACACACACAAGAGAGCACAGACAAACAACACACACAATTTTCTCTCCTATTTCACATACATGACTCCTTCCCTCGCTTTGTAAGCTTTCACTCTCCCTCACACACACACACACACACACACACACACACACACATAAACAGAGTCTGGTTTTGCCAAGGCGGCCTGCGTGTGTGTTTTTCATAATACACCTAAACATTTATAAATCTGATTTAAGACCATATTAGGTTTCAAAAGGCTTCTCTAAACTGCCATGGAGGACCACTAATAAGAGCCATACCCCAGCCTGAGACAGGGAGGGCTGCTGCGGGCGAGGACACAACTTCCCAAAGACCAAAACTGAGTCCAGGAGTCCACCAGGGGTCCTGGAAACTAATAATTACTCTCAAAATCTCATCTAATGTAATGGGAGGTCACATAAATTGAATGCTGATCAAAGATCACTACAGTACACTGATGTATAGCAACAATAAATATGTTATCCAAATGAGGTCAAGTAAGTTTCCTATTTGAAGTTTGTTGATATGAGAGAAAAAGAAGAGTTTGTTTTCATCCAACACTGCCAGTAACAATTGACGGTCAGAAGTTTGTGTCTGGCTAAAGAACAAAGAAGAACTTTTAGCAGCTGAGGAGTCAGATATCTTACTCACGAGTTGGTGGAGAACTGAAAAGAGAAGTTCAAATATGAATATATTTCTGATAATGCTGCCCTGAACTGAATGTAAACCGTGCCATTATCAAAATGTAGTTTCCATAGAAATAGAAAAGAGTCAGTGCACTGTTGATGACAGTTATTTGGCTCGCAAATAACCAAATGGCAATTGTTGTTAGTTTTTATGGTGACAACCATGCAGTTCGTCTCTGATGCTGACGTTTGCTGTCATCACAGTGAAACAGTCTCCTAGCAGAGGCAGAGGGATAGTTAAAGTTGTTAGTTTTAAGTGGCATATTTATTCCGTTCTCTCTCAATCTTAGTTATGAACAACATTGTGACTGACAGACAGATGGACTGATATATCGCCAGTCAGCAACATTAACTACAGTGACAGTGTGAGAAGATATAATGTGTTGTCATCAGTGCTCAGTTCAGTTTGTCATTTGCTAAGTAATAGTCATTTATACATACATCCGAAAGTGATGTAACGTCCGCTCGAGACGGCTCATATTCAAATCAGGGGCGTTTCGGTGAGTGAGACCCGCCTCATACTGGGTATTCGACTGTAGTGGAAACACAGCTATTGAGTGTGATCTGTGATCAGCTCAGTGAAGGGTCAGGTGTGTGTGTCAGTAATTGCCCCTGATTTGGACCAGGTGTGGGAGGCCTATGTAGCTGGCTCCATTGGTCTGTGCTGACTCATTGGCTGTGTCCCAATGTCAAGGATCCTTCCTTGGTAGGATCCTTCCTTCAGAGTCGGGTCCTCCGAAGGCAAGGCAAGAGTCCTTCCTTTGACTGGTGTAATGCACAAATGGGACAGCCTTCGGAGTGTGCAGCTGTGCATCATTGCGTAATTGGACGTCCTGCTTAACTTCAGCGCCGCTCTCGGCTCTTTGGCTAAGATCAAGTGTAGTATCTGTTCTTATCAGTTTAATAAAAAAATAAAAAATAAATTCAGCGCCGCAATTTCAAAATCAGTTCACGACATGAGTGTGTCTCTGGCATCAGCACTCTGACACATATTTGTGAAAATGGAAGAAGATGCTTTAAGGTTGAATCTCCACGATTTATCAAGTAAAAACCATAAAGTGGATTAAACCTGAATATTTAACTGATCCTGGCTGAATTCGGCCGCTACTTAGTGCCATGAATGCAGCGGCGCATAATTCATCATGGAAATATGTTCTGTTATTTTTTATTTTTTATTTTACAGTACAGTAAAATAACAGTTATTTATAAAAAACAATAACGGATAATGGCGGACTTTCGGTCCCTGTAAACACAATAAAGAAATGTATAACTTTCTGAATGGCATAGTTGCACATAGTACATCATCATGGACGCATATAAATTAATTAACAATAACTTTAGCGACTGAGACGGCATTAATTAACTTAACCGGCAATGTATCAAGATGACGTTTATTATCTTTAAGCTTAATATTCTGGCATATGCTTATATGTTTTTGCTTGACTTTGAACACAGGTTTTGTAAGTTATGTGATAACATTCAGTGTAAACTGAAAATATCTACATATTTAAATGCATATTGCGCCGCCGGCGTCGCTGTTTCTACACTCGCCATTTTTAAATCTCCCGGTAGACCGGTGTGCGCAATGCTTTATGGGTAGTCGGAGCGCACGGAGGATACACACATGCATCCTCGGAATTTGGGCAAAAGAAGGACTCTGTCCTCCGGAGCATCCTCGACATTGGGACAGTCCTTCGGCGGATGTCGATGACGTGGTGTCCTTCAAATCCAGCCGTTTGAGCATCCTTCCTTGACTTTGGGACACAGCCATTGTCTCACCTTCAGAGGCAGTGAGACCTCTTCCCCTTTAATGCATTCAGTGATTATTTGTGGAGTTCGCTGGTTCTTTGCCCTTGGTAGTTATCAAACCCAGTTCTTTGTGTTATTTAGAGATTCCTTGACAGCCATTTTTCAGTTTTTGTTTATAAGGGCTGAGTTTGTTTCTAAAGTCAGCTGCTCACCTTCTCCTTATCCAAGCCTTTTTATTTAAAGGAGCTTGTTATTTCTTTTCATTTTGCCTCATTTACATATTTCCCCCTTGCCTGCAATTTTTGTGGTTCTCTCCCTGGGAAAACGTTAAGATACCACAATTACATATCCCATACCTCATCCTCCTGACACCCAGAGAAGATCTCATATTTTCTATCGTGTCCAGGAGACAGGACGCTGCAGGTCTCAAACCATGCCGTGTCCATGGATTGTGTAAATGGGCATCTGTTCATCGTGACAATTTTATAGATGATTATATGTCAGTGTTGTTTATTTATTTTTTTGCTGCTCTGAAAGCAGTCAAATATTGAGTCAATTGAGTGAGTTCCACTTGTTCTTAATATTTTTTTACACAGCTAATCACATTTCCGACACTTGTGCATATTTTGCAACAAAATATAAACTAATTTTTAATCTAAGGGTACCTAGATTACCTACCAAGGTAATGACCGATCTTCCAATGTTAACAAAAGTGTAAGATATTTTGTGTATCTGCATGTCACTAAAACAGATCAACCTTTTTGGCGAAGGTAATTTGTAATTGAACAACCTGTCGGGGATCCCTGGCCCTGGACATACGTGTTGACAATGTAATCTTAACCATCCCCTAACTTCCTAATTTCTCTACCTAACAAATGCATAAAATGCTAAATATTGAGTAAAATTAGTTTTGCAATCTGTCAATAAACTGAAAAATAATGTTGCATTCACTGTAATCACAGATAAATCCACATCAACAACTGATCCAGGCATTTGGAAGAAGCCACAACATGAAAAATACAAAACCCAGAGAGGAAACTCATGATGTTTTTGAGCCTCATCCATCTTGCCAGAGCATTCAAGAGACCAGATAAGTTTCTGACAGCGAGCCATTTCCCCGTCATCCAGCCCCGATGCTGCTGGTTCTTGTCACTGGCTTTCAGTATGTGTGTAATTGCCAGTTCCTTGGAAAGCGAGGCAGCTTGATAAGCCTTCTTGGACGTGGTGAAAAACTCAATACAGCATTGATTTATCATTTTCAACTTGAGGAAAGAGCTGCTTCCATGATGAAAGAAACAGTTTTTTGCTCCCTTGCTGATTTGTAATTTCATGTATCCACTCACTTCTGAGTGACTCTGAAGCAGCCTCCAATCTGACGCTTCTGTTCCTCATCTCTCCACCTCTATCCATCTTCTCCTCCCTGTCTTACCCCTCTGCTATCTGCTTCACCTTATCTTTTCACTTTCTTTCCATCTTTCTTTTCTCCCTCCCTCCTTCACCCAGTCGCTGCTCTTTAATGTCAGACTGTCAGTCCTTCACAGCCAGCTTCACCCCATGTTCCCAGCCTTTCTCTCCACTTTTTCTTTTCCTCTCTAATCTCCCCCTTTACAGTGTCTCAATCTCTCATGTCTTATCTTTTACTGTTTCACAGTTGACTAAACACTTTTTCTTCGCCTTCCTCTGTTTTTCTCTCCCCCCGTAATCTCCCCTCTTTTATCTCAATCTTTCACTCTTTAACAGTTGGCTACATTTTCCTACCCTTCTGTTTTTTCCCTCTGCCTTTTCCCCCTAATCTCTCCATCCTTATCTCCATCTCTCTCTTGTTCACAGTGGAAACTTCTGCTCTCACCAGGGAAACCGCTCTCGACTCAAACAAACAGTAAGGATTGAGGGCCAGGTGGAGTGCGATGGGATCGCCCTATCTAACGTTGCCACCTAACAGCTGAGAAATCAAGGCCGTCGCCGCCGCTGGAGCAAAACGAGCCGAGGTGTGAAATTAAATGATAACCTTGTCAAATAAAAAGAACAGCAATACAAAGTGATGTATTCAGAAATAAAAAGGTGAAAAGTATGATGTCTAGTCATTGTTCATGTGGTAAACATCCTGTAACATCAGTCCTATAAAGTAGCCAAGTAAAAAAAAAAATCCATCTAAGAACCGTCTTACATGTTTATTACTACTATACCTATATTAAATTCTACATACTAAGATAATTTTAGCTAATTTGCCGATGCCACTACAGGGTGTTACCACCAATCTTCCAACTTTGTTTCAATCAGAGACCTGCAACCTTACAATCATCACTATTATGATGCACAAGATTCACATATGGGGAAGGCAAAGGATAAACCGTTTCAAAGCGAGTTGGAAATAAAGGAAAGTGACTAAATGAAAGGGTTAGATGAACCTTCACGCTGCAGCTATCAAGAAACTGAAACTCATATTGGATGTGATCAATAAAAAATGAAGAAAAGCGAGTTTTCACACAACTTGACCGACTTGCCTGGTGGTGAGGCAATCATTTTAAAAATGACCTCGTTCTCCAGACTTCCAACTACACAGGGAACCAGATGAAAGCATATTACAGTCTAGAGGACTATCTACTAGGTCAAACATTCCGAGAGGTCTTGTTAAATGTTCTTAAAAACCTGTGTCCTGGCTGAGAAACATAAAGAAGTCTGTTTGCACACTGTAACTGCATGGCAATACCTACTCAAAACGGTTTAACCGTCTTACATTTTACTCACTGTGGCCTTCTATATCTATTTTAAGTGTGAACAACTCAAAAATGTATTTTATGCAGAATAACACAGTTAAAATGACATGCATCATAAAACAAGATAAAAATTGGAATATAATGGGCGCATGATCAACAGTATCTAGTTGCCAATGGTGTATTTTTGGCAAACTTTAAATAGTTTTCAAGGACAAGACAGAATAAAGAAGATCAGAATAAAGTGTTTTTGACAGAAATATCACAATTTTAAGCTTTGTTTTGGTTACTTTTGATAACAGAAACTATCCTCACCTATAATCCATTCAAGGACTGTTAAAAAGTTTACATTCTGGCGATGATGCCTGTTTTGCTTTCTACAATAAATTGTGCATTTTTGGCGACTTGTTAAAGAAAGCATACTTTTCAAAGCTGGCGGGTTGGTGGGGTTCAGAGGGTTGACACATTGCTTAAACTTTAGTTCACCTGTTTGTTTTTTTCTAATTCTCCCCTTTATGTTCTACCTTTTTCAGGCCTCAGAAGTAGCCATTGTTTTTTCCCCATCAGATCGAGTGGAACAGTGGTTGAAGCAGGTCAGAGCCAATTTAAATGATTAAAAAACTCAGCAAAACAACAATGACTCCAGAGGATTTACAGGAGGCGGCCATTCATTCATGCACCTGGTCTGCTGAAGTGTGGGTGTCCACCCCACCCAGCAGTAAACCTTAACTCGGCTTTAAATTTAACTGACCAGCTGGCAGTCAGACAACTAACAAGAGGCTTTAGCACAAAAGCTCTAACCGCTGTTTGTTTCCATTACAGGCAGAAAGGTAAGGTAAGGCGCGCATGTGTGTGTGTTTGCGACAATGGGATAAGACAAGAATGCAAACAGCAGGTGTTGGGGGAATTAATGTACTATACAGCACACACAAAGGCACAGACAGCTCCCCACCACATCTCACTCCAGACCACTGAAACCAGTGAACCTTACAGTCTGGCTGCTTGGGCCGGCACACTGGTTAACTTTACACACACACACGTTTGGTGTGTGGGGGGCTGATTCACTTACAGCACAGCTTTATTGGTTGGCTACACCACAGAGAAGACGCAGAGAAATAACTATTAGGAAGGAATGTAAACAAATGACAGATCAGGTGACAAAGACTCCCAGGAGTTGCCACTGTGGTAAACCGTGAAATATTTAGAGAATATGTGAGTAAAAATGTTCGACATGTCAGGTTGCTGGCCGGTCAGTTTTGTCCACCCTATCTCAATCTGTCCTGTTTTTGTTTTCTTAACCTTTACCCTCTTTATTCCCTATCTGGGAAAAAAGTGAGGAATAACGATTAACTGCTGCTAACAGTTTCCTCTCTCTGTTCTGTCTCTGACACTGCAACATTTCCTCGTTCCACTTTGTCTCTCACTGTATCAGCCACCTTATCTCTCCATCCCTCCATCCTTTCCCTTTCATCCTTTGTTGTTCTCCGTCCAAACGCTTCATTTCCGAATGTGCTCGCTTCCTGTCCTAATCTCCTGTTATTTTCCACAAAGCTCTTGTACCGCTTCTCATTCCTCCTTTCTTGCTCTCCATCCCTCCTTCCCTCGCTCACTCTCTAAGATAGGTATGCTCCATTTCGCTCTCTAAATCTCCCATTTACGCAAGGAATCCTAATTGCCGTCTTCCTTTTCCTCAGAGCTCCACGTTCTGCTGCACGTCTGTCACCAGAAGCAGAGGGCAGGCGTCAAGCTGCTTCAGAATTAGCCTTCGTTGCAGCTGCGATCCATCTAGTTCAAATGTTTGGATATGACATTTTTACAACACCTGCTCAGACGTTTTTGATATAATTACTAACTGTAACCTTGCTTGATATGAAGCTTCAAAAGCAAGCTGTTTTTTAAATCAGGACGGAAGGAGAAGGTATATCATATTTTCCAGATAAAAATTGATAGCAATGAAATGACAGTACACAAATGTACAATTCGGTTTGTGCTCAGATTTTGGTCACTGTTTGGTATGTTTTCCTGGCCATACTTTTTACTTTAAGAGTTAAGACAATACTGGGTTATTGCCAATAATAAATTATTTAGACAGGAACAACAGAACAACAATTCTCTGCCCCCTCTGGGTGGGGAGAGAGGTACTGCCTCAAGCGAAGGAGTTCAAGTAGCTCTCGATTTACCGGTCCATCTACCTTCCAACCCTCACCTATGGTCATGAGCTTTGGCTAGTGACCGAAAGAGCAAGATCGCGGATACAAGCGGCTGAAATGAGCTTATATATATATATATATATATATATATATATTATGGCATGCCGTTCAGGAAATTAATCTTTGAATATATTGAATGAATTCTTGAATATATGGAATGAACTCTTGAATATATGGAATGAACTCTTGAATATATGGAATGAACTCTCGAATATATGGAATGAATCTTGAATATATATAATGAATTCTCGAATATATGGAATGAACCTTGAATATATATAATGAATTCTTGAATATATGGAATGAACCTTGAATATATATAATGAATTCTCGAATATATGGAATGAACCTTGAATATATATAATGAATTCTTGAATATATGGAATGAACCTTGAATATATGGAATGAAACTTTGAATATATTGAATGAATTCTCGAATATATGGAATGAACCTTGAATATATATAATGAAACTTGACTGACGTCATCAAGGCACTGCCATCTTGTATTTTGCTGCCGCAATAAGTGAGCATGAGTCAGTCTGGGAACCTTGTGGCAGCAACACTGACCAATGAGGACATTATCAACTTATTGTCAAGTGCTTGTATGGGCCACAATCCTCCCGATAGTACCCGTGCCCAATACAGTTCCTGACGAAGAAGTTCGCTCCCTTTTTAATCTTTTTAATTAGTTCCTCACTCATTAATATGACGGCGGACAGACGGGAAAATAAAAGTCCCGTCAAAATAAAAGTAGCGAGCTAACTTATTATCAAGCACAATAAAGAAAAGAAAAAAAAACACTTATCATCATGCACTAGTATAGGCTACTGTTCTCTTTCTACACCCAGGCATGGTTCACATTTATTTTAGTCAGTCAGTTTAGTCATACATAATTATTATTGATTATTAATTATAATCATAACTAATGCCATGGAAGCTATCTCTATGAAAGAGTTTGTTTACTTAACTTTTTTTTTTTCAATATAAATGAAGTAGGACATCAAAAGACTCCCTTTGATTAGATAGGCTAAAGCACACTCAGAACATTGTCATATCATTTAATTACAGCAATAGGCGGCGGGTGAGCCTGACGTTTGGGAAAGCTATCTGACCACATATTATACAGAGCAATGGGTCGCCGGTGCTGCTGATCGCTTCTGAAGTACTTTTACGTTGCTTATCTCATCACCATGGCAACGCAGCAGCTGCATCATAATAAATCCGTGGAGCATGGGGGAAGCTTGCTCGCGATCGCAGCTCCTTTGATGAGAAGGTACACAGAGCACAAAGCTCAGAGCCGGACAATAACCGGACAATAAGACCAGTTAACTCCGACCGGGGCAAAAGGTTTTGTTGAGCCAGAACATGAACACAGAGCCTGGTTGAGTCTCCTCCGATCAACTTTTCATGTAATAACTGCGCCAGCCTGTGGCTAAACATCAGCACTGAAGCGATAACTTCACAAGTTCTCATTTTCAATTAATATTAACAGTAACACTATTATTATGATTTGAAGCCGTGTCAGTTTTGACTGTGCGTGATGGGGACCTCTGCTTGTGACTTTATAGATGCTCTTTATTTAGGCAGGGAACGTAATTCAAGTGGAAGTTTATTTTAATCAAGTGAAACTATAAGAGCTGGTTCTTTGGGAGAACGTGATACATAATTAGGCTATTATTATCTTAGTGTGTGAATGCACATTGTGCTAGTGACAACGCGTTGCCATGGTGATTAGATAAACAACGTAAAAGTACTTCAGAAGCGTTCAGCAGCACCGGCGACCCGTTGCTCTGTATAATATGTGGTCAGATCGCCTTCCCAAACGTCAGGCTCACCCGCCGCCTATTGCTGTAATTAAATGATATGACAATGTTCTGAGTGTGCTATAGCCTATCTAATCAAAGGGAATCTTTTGATGTCCTACTTCATTTATATTGAAAAAAAAAATTAATAAACAAACTCTTTCATAGCGATAGCTTTCATGGCTATGATTATAATCAATAACAAGCAGACACAAGCAGAGGTCCCCATCACGCACAGTCAACTGACAAGGCTTCAAATCATAATAATAGTGTTACTGTTAATATTAATTGAAAATGAGAATTTGTGAAGTTATCGCTTCAGTGCTGATGTTTAGCCACAGGCTGGCGCAGTTATTACATGAAAAGTTGATCGGAGGAGACTCAACCAGGCTCTTTGTTCATGTTCTGGCTCAACAAAACCTTTTGCCCCGGTCGGAGTTAACTGGTCTTATTGTCCGGTTATTGTCCGGCTCTGAGCTTTGTGCTCTGTGTACCTTCTCATCAAAGGAGCTGCGACCGCGAGCAAGCTTCCCCCATGCTCCACGGATTTATTATGATGCAGCTGCTGCGTTGCCACGGTGATGAGATAAACAACGTAAAAGTACTTCAGAAGCGATCAGCAGCACCAGCAACCCGTTGCTCTGTTTAACGTGGTCAGATAGCTTTCCCAAACGTCAGGCTCACCCGCCGCCTATTGCTGTAATTAAATGATATGACAATGTTCTGAGTGTGCTTTAGCCTATCTAATCAAAGGGAATCTTTTGATGTCCTACTTCATTTATATTGGAAAAAAAAAAAAGTTAAGTAAACAAACTCTTTCATAGCGATAGCTTCCATGGCATTAGTTATGATTATAATTAATAATCAATAATAATTATGTATGACTAAACTGACTGACTAAAATAAATGTGAACCATGCCTGGGTGTAGAAAGAGAACAGTAGCCTATACTAGTGCATGATGATAAGTGTTTTTTTTTCTTTTCTTTATTGTGCTTGATAATAAGTTAGCACGCTACTTTTATTTTGACGGGACTTTTATTTTCCCGTCTGTCTGCCGTCATATTAATGAGTGAGGAACTAATTAAAAAGATTAAAAAGGGAGCGAACTTCTTCGTCAGGAGAACTGTATTGGGCACGGGTACTATCGGGAGGATTGTGGCCCATACAAGCACTTGACAATAAGTTGATAATGTCCTCATTGGTCAGTGTTGCTGCCACAAGGTTCCCAGACTGACTCATGCTCACTTATTGCGGCAGCAAAATACAAGATGGCAGTGCCTTGATTAGGGATGGGTACCGAATTCGGTACTTTTATAGGTACCGACCGAATTCCGTCGGTACTACCGAGTACCGATTCATGTAAAATCAAACGGTACCATGTTTCGGTACCTAAACGGCGTTAACTTTAAACTGATCATTGATTTCAACCCGTTTTCATTTGACGTCTTTGATTAACAAGCATGCTGACGATCGCACTATTTTTTAAAATGTATTTACCTGCTCGTCTGGTCCTGTCTGCTCACTGCGGCCGCTAACTGCTGCCCTCTTCCACCGCGGAACAGAGACCAACAGCCGGCTCTAGGTCTTCTAGCCGCCAGCTACTATCTCTCCAATGTCTCTACCCGGGCTTGGCCTTCGTCTGCCTCCAGATTGGACCTTCCTTACTCCGTTTGCTCTCTCCATTCATCCGTAGACTTTTCATTAGCAGCTAGCAGCTAGCTGCTGCATCTCTGGTCCTCCGCTAATACTCCGCTCTTTAACTCAGGAATATTACCTGCCACTTTACTCCAAACTGCCTCGCTGAAATTAAATCCCTCGGACTCCTGCGTCATCCTCGATATGTGCACTGAGCAGCCCGACTCAACTTTGTTTATTCCATCATGCTATGCCCACAATACTGTCTGACCGGTGCTGCGCCGCACAGCTACGACGTCATCACAACAAATCACACGTGCACTTGCAACTTTTTTTTTTTCTCCTCCGTGCACTTGCCACCTGAGAGCGCTCCTCTGCATTCTTTAATAACACTGCAACCTTCATGTTACAAAATGCACGTTCACTCAACAATAAAGCACTGCTCATCCTGGATTTTAAATTGTTTTGATATATTTTTTAAAGTTTATATTTTGAGAAATAAATATGTTACGCAAAAGTACCGAAAATTGGTACCGTTGAGTACCGGTACCGATTCCCAGGTACCGGGTATCGGTACCGTATCGATTCAAATGTGAAAGGTACCCATTCCTAGCCTTGATGACGTCAGTCAAGTTTCATTATATATATTCAAGGTTCATTCCATATATTCGAGAATTCATTATATATATTCAAGGTTCATTCCATATATTCGAGAATTCATTATATATATTCAAGGTTCATTCCATATATTCGAGAATTCATTCCATATATTCAAGAATTCATTATATATATTCAAGAGTTCATTCCATATATTCAAGAATTCATTCAATATATTCAAAGATTAATTTCCTGAACGGCATGCCAAAATATATATATATATATATATATATATATAGGTACCCACCTGCAAAGACTCGACTCTTTACTGATAGTTCACAAGATATATTTAAAATCGTAGCTCCATGAACATAAAAATATGACATTCCTTGGTCACCTTGTGAATCCACCGTATGAGCTAACAAACATTAGCATTAGCACTTGAGCAAACAAGCACTTTTACTATAGTTAAGACAACAAATATAGCCACTAATATATTATGACAGAAGAAAATAAACTTTAACAAACCTTGTGTCCAGTCAGCCAGCCACTATAGAAGCCTTTTGATACTTTATATCAACTTTACATGAATTACGACGCACTCGTTATTATTTACCGTTCGTTTTTAATTTTTACCGTTCTACCTGTTATATCCTGTCACTACCTTTCAAAATAAAAGCACCCGTTTCACACTGGACGGCGCCTTTTCAAAATAAAAGCATCACAACATTGTAAAATACCTAGAACATTTACAAACATGAAAAAACAAGCTATATAATACAAATACACTAATAGGAACCTTGCTAAAGGTAATTTACAATTGTGTTTAAAATAAATGGAAAAGTGATATAGTGATTGGAGTATTTACTACTTTTTACTGCTATATTTGATTTACTCCACATTAACAGTCTTATCATAACATGTATTCTTATCAGTAGCAGCTCAAAACCAGATAATTTACTGTGTTTTATAAAGCGATTAAATTAATATTAAGCAGAATTTAGTTCAGAGTTTTGGTCAGGCCCCCATAACCTTCGTGGTATTGGTCATGTGGCCCCTTAGGGAAATTAATTGCGCACCCCTGATGTAGATGCATCTATGGAGCGAGGCCAACACACTCCCAATAAAGGCTTGAAAACAAGGAGTCTTAGTTTCTACTAAAAGCAAATATTTACAACAATATTGGGCCAAAACATTTACATTATACCATACACAAGTTAGAGCTAAAGTAATGTAAACATTGAAATGTAGGCTAAAATGAAAGTGAAAGATAATCAACATTGAGTTCCCATTGGAAGTGCAACACATGAATTAAACTAGTAAACATAAACTGTGTATCCACAACAGTAAAAATAAAACAAGTGTAATAAGGACGCTACATTATAGTTAGCCCACTGCTAATTTTATTAGAAACACATTAGCTTCTGGCAGCTAGCATAATGAACAGCTTGGTTAGCAGTAAACTGATTCCTAAGACGAAAAAAACATCTCTAACAAAAGGAAACCTACAGGAAATGCCCAGACTGAGGCACAGATCTGACAGAACGCTGGCAGAACGAACATATTAAACATTTATAAATTAATGTAGTTCACATATTTCAATATAAAAATGACTAGTAAGAACTCATGTTTAGAAGAAACATAGACTGAGTCAAGTGGAATGAATTCTCTATTACTGTATAAAGAAACAAAAAGACTATTTCAAATATAAAACGCCAGTTATGAAATTGAAAGATGTAATCATGGAAAGCATTCATAAGACTGACATGTTGATTCTCTGTCTCTGCTTGCACACCATGTATTGTCTACAAGAGTTTAAAAGAATCTACAAGTTTTGGAAAATTTGGGGGTTTTGTGGAACATTCGGTCTCCTGTGCCACCGTTTACTGCTGTTTTGAATCTCCGTCATAGTGATGGTAATAAGAAGTGAACTCTCTCCTATTACAGAGCTGCTCTCTGGGATACACAGCAATCATCACTACCACCAGCATACGCACACTTACATGGAAAAAGGCACATGAGAACAAGCAAGACAGACTCATAGAAGAGGTCCAAGGCAGAAAATTCCTTTAAGGACACCTCATCCTTTTTAAGATCACAGGTTATTTAAAGGCTCATACAATCATGATATAGACTCAGTAGCCAATAATATTATTGTTTCAGGCCAACAATAAATAAATTCTACCTTCTCAAAGTCATATGTGGCACTGGTTTTAAACCCAAACTCGCCGTCTTTATATCAACCATCTGGTGATGTGGTTGTACACACATGAAGATATAAATAATCTGATAAAATGTAACATTGCCAGCACCTAAATAAAGTTGCAAGAGACGGAAAAAACAATTTTTTGTTGATTGCACAATGTAATGACTATAGAATAATGACACCACTGGCTTTTAGATTGATTCCCTATAAGCCTCACTTGCACAATGCAATTTCTCCTACCGGGTCCAATCTCCCCAGAAAATTAAGGCTCATTTTCCAGCACAAGCCAGGTAGAGGTTAGTGCTTGATTTGCACCATTATTCCTGAAAGTATTCAAGTACTGACACGGCAGCTTCTGTTGTCTGAAAAAAGACGGCAAACTGTTACGTCCCACATTGTCAACTAGATCGTATTATACGGCTTTAGACTTACCTTTCGCAATAAAAGCCTTGGACATATACACTGCATCACTGTTTACCAGAAATAATTTTGCAAAAGGAAACTCAACAAAATAGCTTAAAACTCAATAAAATAACTTACAGAACAAGTAGCTGCAATGGCGTTCATCGGAACTGTGGAAACTCTGTCCAGCAAAAGACAGAGTCCCGTTGATGAAGGATGCAAAGATGGTAAAGGGGGAGAGTGATAAAAACGTATATCAATTAAGTAACAATTGCTTGCTTTGGACTGTAGGCTGCAAGCTGTAGATATGTTGCTATTAACTAATACTGTGAGAACAAGTGCATCGATCCAGTCAGGCTGAACACCAGTCTGCCCAGAAAATAATCTGGCAATAACACCACCTGAAAACACTAAACCAACCACCTGTATGTAAAAGCATGTCGCATGTTCACGGACAGCCATCAAATTCAGCCACAGTAGAATTTACACAGCAAAAGCAAACATTTGGTAACAGCACAGAGGGAAATCTGTCTGGAAGACAAAGGATGGCCTGCTGGGATTGGTTTACAGCCACTGCAGCAGGACACTCATCCCACTGTTGGAGATTGTTTCTCGTGTAGGCTATGCATGCTTCTCATTAACATTCTGACACTTTGACATTTAGCATTTTATCTGGCCAATGTTCCTCACCACACATTTATTATAATGGGTAGAAATGTTTCTCTGTTAGTCCAAATTAGCTCAATTGCGCAAACATCTAGATGTTTGTGAGGTCTAGGTGGGAGAACTTATTTTCCAAAAACAAAGAGAGGATAGAAAGAGGATAAGAGAGACGGATGATAAAGGAGCCATTAGTCAGTAAAATATTCTCCCTTCAGCAGACTGAAGAACACTCACTTTAACTCCATAAAGGGGAATCCTGTCTGAATGATGTACAACACAGCTCCCTTCATCTCATCTGCACCTTAACTCTGTCTCAATTATATTCTCATGTTAGTATTTCCCATTATTATATTTCAATTTGTACCACGTTTTTCCCTCTCTACTGTCCATCCTTTAGCTTAAAATCCATCGTCATCCCATCACTCCTTCTCCTGCTTACGTCCTTGTCGTTTAAATCACTTGCTAATGCATCCATCGCCTTCAATATCCGAGACTGATCGAACTGTGTTGAAATATGAGGGAGTGATGTGTCTCTTCTCTGGGATACATCATCTGTTGCTTTGTTTTCTGTCTGTCACAATACATTTCTCTCTCTCTCTCTCTCCCTCCTCATCTGCATTCAATGTCAATACCACTCAATCTAACGAAACTCATAGTTTGGTGTCACTGTTAACCACGCAGGCTTGACCACATTAGGGAGTCGCCTGCAAGCATCCCTTTCTTTTGGAGTCGTGAGCCAAAGGGGCCATAAACCAGCGCTGTATTTGGTTAGCTCTTTTCTTTTGCAGGAGTTTATGGGGCTGCATTGCTTTTGTCTAGATTTACTACCACTGTACTGTAAGTGAATGGGGTGGGGGTGGGGGGGTAATTTGGCTGCTGAGAGGCCACTTGACAAGAACAAGGACTGCTGCTGCTGCTTCCTCAACAGAGGCCAAGTCAGAAAAAAATAAGAGTGAGTGAACGAGAGGATAGGAGGACGAGAGAGGTTGAGATGGATGAGGGAGTGAGAGAGAAAGTGAAGGATAGAGGCAAAGTTTGAGAGAGACGGAGACACACATGCAAAGTGCAGTGACCAGCTTCTTCATGAGCTTCCAAGCTAACATAAACAGTCTGTCACTTTGCTGAACATTGGACTGAAAAGGGAAAATTATGGTGCAAGTCACACTCTCATAGTGTACACACGTACTGCATGCACACAAATAAACACAAACACACACATGGTGAAGAGGAACACACAGAAAGACACACTGAGAAAAAAGAACTCCCTGCAGAAGGGATATAATGTGTTGCTTTGGTGACAGTGGCCTAACAAAACAGTGGCAAAGCTTGTTAACATCAAACGACTGCGAGCATACTGCACGCGCACACACACACACACACACACACACACACACACACACACACAAACCCAGACTAGCGTTATAGTATGACACACACTCTGAAGTCCTCCGGTCTGAGGACTTCTGTTTCAGCAGAAAGTCGCAGAAGGTCATTCGTGACTCGGGGTAGTTTCTATGTGACAGTCTCTCTTTCTCTCTTTCTTGTTATATGTCAAAGTTTCCAAACTACAACCAATTGCATGTTTAATCCGTGAAAGCATGACAGCGTGTGTGTGTGTGTGTGTGTGTGTGTGTGTGTGTGTGTGCTAGTGGCTGCACTTGCCTAATGATGAGTAAGCACTGCGTGTGTGTCACTGGCTGCATGTGCAAATTCTCCTGGGTATGTATTTAAATTTGAAATACAAATGCACCTTTTTCACATGAGAATCCATGTGTCAGTGCATTTTTTTAAACCCTGAGAGTTCAGATATTTTTGGAGAGTGAGGACATTTTGGCTACTTCAGAGGGTTAAAAATAAAAAACCGGGGTCTTAATCATCATTCCTAACTGTAATAGCATCACTCTGCAAACCAAGTAAAAGAAAAAGCAACAACCACAAACCGTCAGACAATTAGACAGATTTTAAACCAAACCCAGGTTAGCAAAACTTACTTTGAAGAGAAAATGAAGGCAAACTGTGAAATAATCACCCAAATTGTTAACTGGGAACATCCATCACAGTTAAAAGACCTTCTTTGTGGTTCAACTTTGACCCACCATACTTTCAGTACACACACACACACACACACACAGACACACACACACACACACACAGGGTTGGAAATGTGGGTAGCTGAAAGAGAAACAAATTCCCAATAAGAGCCCGATTGCTCAGGCTTTAAAGTATCATACCCTACTTTTGGTGCCATTGTTTTGTTTTTTTCTTATATATTTAGGTTCCTGAAATAAATAATGATAAATAAATAAGAATAACTAATAAGGCTAATAGTAAAGCACATAACATGCAGGTTTAGTCTTGCATAATATTGTCCGATATTTGTGTTTAATAAACACAATGCCGTCTATTCCTTCAGCCACTCAATGCATCTTGTTATATTGTCCCAGGCTAAATATTGTCTGTATGAATTGAAGCGTATTGATTGCATATTTTTGCACGTAGGCGGGCGTACCTTGTGCATGCATGTGTACATGACCTCCTACCCCTTACCCCTAAAGGCTCTCCTGAAACTTTTTACGAAGTAATTCAAGTTTTTAGGATCAATAGGTGATTTTCCTGTACAAAGGGTGATTTCAGGTTCGCTAGCTTCCATTGTATCCTCTATATGTCTCTATATGTATCTAAGTAGTTTAAATAACCTTGTTCATAGTTGACTTGTTTACAGCCTGTCTGATCCTCAGACATCTCAGCATGTAAATGTAATGAGTACAATGGAAAGAAAAGCCCAAACTACAAAAATAATCCTCAAATTGTAATGAACTGTACTTTTCCTTTAGGTTTAGAATTAGCTTGGATTGAGGTTTGGCACAGCTGTGATGGTAAATGTTCGGGAGAGGGTCTAGGAATGCATTATGTCATGTACACATAACTGCACTGCAGTACATTGAGGCATTCATATGTCTGCATATATTTGCCTGTACATATGCCAGTACATGTGTGTATTGTTTGTGTGTAAAGTACATGTGAATACAGTGTATGGGTGTCTGTTTTAATACTGCCAGCTTGCTCTGTTTCCCAGAAGGGCAGTGCCCACTGTCAGTGCCAGCTGGCTGCCTCCCTGGCGGACTGAAAGTCATTATATAGAAAGGTCAAGTGCCCGCATGCTGGAGAAACTTGGGGAAGAGAATATCACCCACTGACCTAGAACTGCAGACTAAATATTGGTTACCCTCACTTGTGCCATTTGGCATACCAAAAGTGAATCCAACATAGTTGGAAGGGCACAAAATGGTTACCACGAGATGGCCACAGATGATAGGCGTGACATTAAGAGGCTGTTTGAGAACAGCAAGCTCATTGTGGTTTTTGCTTCTTAGTTTAGACTTGTCTGCTATAGCAATAACACTCGGCTGCTCCTCAGATGTATTACATCACCGTCATACCCACGATAACAGTAAAGAACAGTCTTCACTGAACGATGGCTTTTATTTAAATAACCAAAGCATGTGTGCTGACTTAAGCACCCCTCAAAGTAGTCTGCATATACAGAAATACTGCATAAACAAAATACATCACTAATTAACTCCTTGGTTTCCACAAAAATTGGCAAAGTACCAACACAGCGTGGTTAGCAGAGATCCATGGGAATGCTTCTTTGACTTAACAGACTTCTAAGTTGTGTAAAACAACGCAGTATTATTTGCAGTGACTTCCAGCAAATGCTCGGGCCAAAAACTGAAGTGAACACCACATTATTCTAGTGATTACAGATTGTTCTTGATCCAATCAGATTATTCTATATTTAGGGGACAGGAACTGTGTGTCAGCACAAATAAGCTGGTCGGCCTGATGCACAGGTTGAAGTATTCAATGATCACACACACACACACACACACACACACACACACACTCCCACCAAGGAATGCTGTTTCATAGCTGTGGGTGTGGTGGTTACAGCGTCCATTGGCCAATCAACACCAAGCTTTGATAAGAGCCAGAAGCAGAGGCTGGAACGTGTGTGTGTGTGTGTGTGTGTCCATTCTACACACAGCAACACACACACACACACTGATGCTTGCTCGCACACACAGCAGGATCTTTTTGTTGTGTACTCCGTGGTAGGTTGGCACGCTGAGGGGAAATGGGAGCTGTGAAAACTCTACTGGAGAGATGCTGCTGGCAATCTGAAGGTGTGTATGATGGAGAGGTGGAGGTCAGAGAGAGACTGGTGAAGAGAGAGGCAAGGGAGAGGGAGATGGAGCATGAAAAGAAAGTGGAGTGAGACAAGGGTGGGAAAAAGAGAGGAAAGAAACACTGAGGAAGAAAAAGGAAGGTACCTTTAAAGGGAAGGGGAAAAAAGAGATGTAGGAAAGAGAAACAAAGCTGGGGTAAAGATGAAGAGCTGGGAAGCGAAATAAAACCAAAGGCCTGTCTTGTGCCAGATGAGGCTGGAGAAAGTAGAGAAGGTGTTGCTCGTAAAAAACTTGCCAAAACTTCCTCAAAGTGCCGTTAGCGAGGGAAAAGAAAAATATGCAGTTAAAATCAGAATTAGTTTGTGTAAAGTTGGCTCGTCGCTTCCAGCAGTGAACTCACTCAACTGAAAACACACACATCAGCACACACATACTCTGTCTGACGTACAGAACACATACATACAGATGTAATCATACAAACTACATACTTATGAGAAGATTTAAAAAAGCAAACACAAACATTATAGACACATAATCGCAGGGTTCCCGCCAGTGTATTGCAAGCCAAGGGGCCCGCCAGGCCTGAGTTGACTCCCTGCCAGGGTTAAGCATCAGGGGATTTTATTTAACCCTCTGAAACCTGAAACCCGCCAGCGAGTTCTTAAAAAAAAAGCCAAAATCACACAATTTATCATTGACTGAAAATGTATTTTACCATTAAATTCCACAATCATCAGCGCACCTGTGAAGCTATAAATAACCGACAGTCACATGACAAGACTTAAGTGAAAATCAAGCCTGAACTGCAAGCTACACAGAGCGTCATCAGAGAGTTTACACAGAGCAGAGAGGAGAGGACAAGAGAGGTAGCAGGTTGTAAAAATGTAATAGTTTCGCATGTGGAGCCCCCTTTATTACATATATTATTTTTTTTTAATTTTCAAAGAAATTTAACAATATAGCTATGTTATACTGCAATATTTACTTCTCTCTATTCAAGTCATGACTCTGCCATTTCCTTAGAGGTGCAAGACTTATGTTGCAATGAATAATGAGGCCAAAGTGGGTAAAATGTGACAGGAGCAAAAAAAAACACCCTGCTTGGGGTTTAAATCATAAATATAATATTAAAAATAAAACATATTTTTTTTGATGATTTCAAAACGAAAATGTATTCTACAAGTGTTGAACTAATTTAAGGAATACTCAGTTTGCATGTTGTGTGCATAACATTAGCGAACGTGCAGTGGAGAGAAAGAGAGAGTGTGACGACAGCATTAAGTTTGCAGTATGTCAGAGCTTTTACTGAGGCAGTGCTGTGAGTGAACAGTTTAGGTTGCTTGTTGATGAATAAGTGACCCAAGCAAAGTTCCAGTGTCTTGCTTGCTGATCAGAGTGAAAGGGGTTAGCCCTGAAGTTAATGACAACTTTTGGTGACAAGCTGCTGCTCCGAATGTTGCACAGCTTGCTCAACTTTTCCAGTAAAAACCCTGAATCGCACACACACTTAAACAAAAAAAAGAAGTCCTGATTGTAGCTTGGTCCATTTGAATGCCCCCTCTGGAGTTCACAGCCTTCAATTTCCCCACGTTTCACAGCAGTTGGGGCAACAGTTTGGAATTTGCAGCTCCAAAAATCAACACTTTAGGATGTGTGTGTATGTGTGTGTGTGTGTGTGTGTGTGTGTGTGTGTGTGTGTGTGTGTGTGTGTGTGTATGTGGTCCCTGTAGGGCAGGTGCGAATTGGACCCCGGAGAGAAAAGCGGTCCCTGTTTTCCAATTCATTTTACCCAGCGTCGTTAAGCCTGTTAAGCCTCCCCCCAAAACCCTCCACTCAAATTAGATGCAAATGAGGTCTCAAGTGGCTTCCCAAGGAGGACATTACGGAATTGACTGGCCTGAGGTAATCTGTGAGGCTGCCTGTGAGTGCATGTGTGTGTGTGTGTGTGTGTGTGTGTGTGTGTGTGTGTGTGTGTGTGTGTGTGTTGAATGAACAGCTGAGGCCGACGCTGTTTTTTTCTCGTTAACCTTTCCAAATGCTTTGTTTACAATAGTGAAGAAACAGGGCTTTTACAGAGCTTCGTTCTGTGGTTATGACAGGTGGACTGACTGTTGCTCACTCTTAACTTGTGGAGGTGAACTGGATTAAGTGGGGATTTATTTTACAGTTTAAAAGGCTACACTGGTGATTTTTCAAACTTTACAGTCCCAAACATTTTCCATTTTGACTTCTGCCATTTGCCTTCAAAGAAAATAATCTGTAATTGTATGTATTTTTTTGTGTTTTATCGGTATATCCTTGAGTTATTTCATCAGGAAGCCTTAAGCGTAACCCTTCCGTGTCATGCTCTCCTTCTTCATTTAACACTGACTTTCTACATTTGTTTTCAGTAAGCTCCGTGGAGTCTGAATTTGTTTTATTCAGTACATGTGGCTCGAGAGGGAGCGATAAAGTGAGCAGTAGAGTTGTAGCAGAAAAAGATTTTCCCCTCAAGATAAGGCGAGAGTCATGTCTCTTACTCAAACGCCACATGTCTTGTGGTCTCGGAGCGTAGTATTTTGGTGGGGTGAGACGACTATTGGTTGAGAAAACTGTGTTTCCACTTCTCTATGGATTTCTCCTTATGTAACCGCTTGGACATGTCAGCAAAACGGCGAGCTTATAAAGAAGTATTTGCCATTCTTAGGTTGTAGATTAACAAATAGTTGATGAGACACAATTAAAAGACAGAATCAGAAAGTAAATGCATATTATTTAAATTTTGCTTCCAAGCGCAAACAAACATGTCAAGTGTCTTGTCCTGTTTTCCCTTTATGATCAACATAAACAAACAGAGTAACAAGTAATACATTTATGAATGTATTTGAAATGATATGTAGCTCCATTGCAGGGTTTTTCATCCCTTTTTCTCCCTTTGGCTACTACATATACTTAACAGTTTAAAATATGTGGTATTTTAAAAATAAAAAGGTGAAACGGGATCTTATAATAATTCATCATGTGGCTTTATCAGTATTTCTAGATGGTAAAGTTAAGGTTATTCAAGAATTTTGGAAACTTTATTTTGATGTAAATGAGCATTTTTACACACAACTTAACAAACTTGGCACTTTTCTTGTTAGAATCTGTTGTCCACATGGACCACATCCCAGTTGTCAAACCCAAATCCCTGCTCAGGGCAATAACACTCATCTCTCTTTCCTAAAAAGTTTCCCATCTGCCGTAACCTTTAGAACTGGAATCTCATCCATTTTAATGTTTCCCATCTAAGACTCCCTAAAATATATCTGCAGAGAGAGGAGAGGATGAAGGGAGGCGGAGAGGGAGAGAAAGAGGAGGAAAAGAGCAACTCTGGGCCAAAGTCACAGCTGAAACACTGACCTGGATAAATCAGGGAAACATAAACACATAGTTTCTGGAGTGAAAGGGGAGGGAGGGGGCGCTGCTACCCCGAATATCCCACCCTGGGGACCCCAGCGAGAGGCAGAGACCCCCTTATCCCACCTCCCCATCACAGCCCGCTCTAATTATTTATTTTCCTAGGGTGTAAATGTCTTCGGGGGATTGCTGTGTAAAAGCCAACAGGTCCTGGGAGGTCACAACAGTCCTGTGGGACGGGAGAGGTATGGGCTTCGTCCTTCACACTCACACACACGCAATCACACGAGCCAGCGCAAACATGCAGACACAAACATATTTAAACAAACACATGTAAAAATGCTCGCACACATGCTAATCACATGTTCACTTCCACCAATACCCCCCACATCCACACACACGCATCCACAAACACGGCCCCCCACTTCCCTCTGCAGCCTACTGATTGTGTTTGTTGTCTCAGGGTTAGGTCTGTTGTTGATCCCCCGCGGGGCTTTTGGCTGCTCCGTTATCATGCATAATCGCTTCCATACCTTAACAGCATAGGTGTGTGTTTGTGAATGCATGTGTGTGGCTGCGGGGGTGTACATGTGTCAGGATCAGGCTGGAGGTGGCAGCAGCTGCTGTCAGGGGCCTGTCTCTGCCTCAGGAATGAATATCATTTGGATCTTACTGTCACCAGGTTTTGGGGAGGAGGAAAAGCACTGAAACTAATTCTTTAAGAATAAAATCATTGTTTGGGATTTCACACAAATCACTGAGGCTCTACTCTAGCAACCTGTGACAAACTGTGGAAAGTCTTACCGCAAAGGGAGCGCAGAGGAATATAAAGAAATTTAAGGAGCTCACAGCGTCTTCTCACCTTTCGTTTTGACCTGTTTAAAAACGTAATTACTCGCTCTGAAGCTGCTTCAGGACTGTTTTCTTTACTGCCTCCTTTCACTGGGGTCACTGGTGAATTTCAGGGCAGTTTCATGTGCACCATCTATAACATGTATAACCAAAGGGACTGTAGAATATGCTTTCACTCAGGAGGTGTACTTGTAACCTTTCCCTGGAAGAAACTACTATACCCCTTGTTTTCATAAATATATTGGTAGCCTAATACTTGTAATAGTTATTATTTTTTTCCATTTGTCAGGCTGAAACACCTCTAAAAGTTTGAAAAGCCAGCAACAAGCCCAATTCATTTCATCAACTTTTGTAGAAAAAGTTTGTAGATTCTCTAAATCACAGCAACAAAATTAGTTAAAGTTACTGAGTCGCATGAGCTGATATAAACAGAAGAAAAGGCTAATTTATTGTCATTGAGCAATTTAAGGCAGCATTATACATGAATAAGGGTCAGAGTTTAAATACGTTTAAACTTTTCACTGAGAAGCACTATGATGGACGTGGATGTTACAATATTCACGAGAAAATGGCTCAAATATGTATTAGTTGAGTAACAGTTCAGCTATGAAAACGCACAAAGTTTTCAGGATCAAAACATAGTTTTAAGTTTAAAGGTTTTCCATGTTTTAATCTTTCTCCATCACCTCTAAAAACTTAGTCCTGAATCCTACAAGTTGTTCTTGTCATTAAAAGTATGCTTCCAAGTAACAAAATCTGGCATTTGAGAGTATTAACGTGTAAAAAAAATACAAGGAAGAAACGCGCACTATGCGTCCACTATGATATTTAAGAAAGATGCTGACAGACAGTAAGATTTAATTAAACTTGTCATTAAATGCCACTTACAGGCGCTCGGCATTCCTCGGTATTCCTTTAGGCACAGTCTTCAAACCCAGACCCTGGCAGTCCACATGCGACCCGGAGCAGCTGCACTTGTGTGGGCATCCAGTCACCGAGGCAGCGCACACCAGCAGCGCCAAAACCAGAGCCCAAACCCGGCAGAGCGCAGCGCGCCTCTCCGGCCCGATCGGAGGCATGATATCCACTTAATTTACTTCCAAAGCGAAGTTAATTGAAAATCCGCGGGGGGAAGAAGTAGAAGCTGTGGAAGTAATGATCCCGAAGAAAGGTCACTGTATGATAGAATTAAAAAAAATAAGAAGTGATGGAAGCCGAAATACGCTGTTGCAAAAGTTCAGCAAAGTTTCTCTCAAGAGAGTCGATCAGTGAGAATCTCCTTAAAACGCTGCCTTGCCATTGAAGAAAAAGATTAGAAAGTGAGTTTTTTGGATGTCAAAGAAGAAGTTTTTCTTTTATAACATCTCAACCCGCGCGTCACTCAAACTCGATGCGTAAAAGTCTCCCCAAATGCTCCCCATTCACAAACTCTCCGAGAAGAAGAAGAAGTTATCAGCCTGACTCCTAAACTTTTCCAAGGTAAAAAAAAAATGTTCAGCTGGGCTGTAACCTCCTTCCAGGGAACATCCCTCCGCTGCCAGGGAATAAAAAGTGAGAGTTGCAGAGGAGTTGTAGGCTAATCAGTAAAAGAAAAAAAAAGTTGAGAGAGCAGAGGCGCAACACAGACTGGTACGCCTGGAGGTTGTGAGAATGAGAGAGGCACACAGACTTAGGTCTCCCAAAATCCTCTCTCTCCTTCCCTCCCTCCCTCCCTCTCTCTCTCTCTCTCTCTCTCTCTCTCTCTCTCTCTCTCTCTCTCTCTCTCTCTCTCTCTCTATGTTGATGTCACTAGAAAAGAGAGACACGGCTCTACAAACTTCAACTCGTCCCTTATCTTCTACACAGAAACACTCTGCTGTATAAACTCTTTTGGATATTTTCCCACACAGAGAAATGAAACTCCAAACTCAGTCCGTGGCAGCAAGTGTGCATATTTGAGCTCATTTCCCAGCAACTCGTCCTCTTTTATCATGGCCCATATATCATCTTAACGATTTACTTTGTGATCATATAGTTGGTTTTGAGCCATGCCTTTTATGAGCCATCTCTCATGCATCATCTTTTGGAAGTCTTTGTGTGTCAACTTCACTGATGAATTCATGACTGAATGATCACTCAGAGTCTGTCATTACACTTAATTTATCTTCTATTGTGTTGGAAAATACTATTGAGTCCTTAATAACATGAAACCACACTATAACTTGGAAGTTTCTGGTTTAACTTTAATTGATAAAAGATTTAAAGTGATAAGAATACATGACCACTCTCAAATATTCTACAAAAACATGGATTTTAGTTGCCAGATTATCCTGTAATGACCACTGTTTACGTTTCTGCGCATCCTGCAACTATTCTTAGTCACTACAATGATTTCCACACGTTTCTTCCTTGCAGCAGTGAAGAAAAAGTCATTTTTTCAGTGGGGATGCACCCTTCTGCTGCCCTCTATTGGCAGATTGGAGGACTTTCACAAACTTGGAGTGGAGACTCATCTATTCACAGTTACAGTAATAAGATAATTTCACTTCTCATTAATACACTGTCCTCTAAATTAATCCAATTCATTTGGGGAATTTTCCTGCAAATGTCAAAAAGGAAAGAAAAGCCTTCTCCTCTGCAGAGTATAATGAACAGTGGGGGGAGTTCATAAATATTGTAACGCCTGGAATCCAAACTGAGTAATTTAGTGTCTCGTTTTGGGACTCAAGCTTAATTAAAACATCAGTTTTCCTGTCAGCTGGAAACCCACCAGAGACAAACTCTGTGCCGGTTTAAAATTTCATAAACTCTGGAGTAGATATCCTTGTAAACAAATGTATTGTAATATTAACGATGGAAAAAAACCCTCTAATTAAATATGTTTAAATGGTGTCTGCGGATATCTGCGCTCATTTTCAGGTGAAGTTTGATTTGTGCTCAATCAGCCAGTCTACCTGAGGGTTGTCAGTCTATGTGTCTGTGCAGCTGGATAAGTTAACATGTTCAGTGCACATTGATGGTCGTGGCTGCAGAGGGGGAAAACATTACTTATCAGTAACGACAGCAGGAAGTTTTAATTTTTTTTTCAAGCCTTAAGGGACTGAACTGTCTGGCCATAACCGTTTAAATGTTACGTTCTTAATTGTAAAAGTAGGTGTCTGTTTGTTAAACACAGATGCACACACTGTGAGCTATAAGTGCATGTGTAAATGTCAGTGTATCATATGTTTCAAGACAGCTTTGGGGAAATGTGTGAGTCTTTCCTTAATCCCCTGTCTACTTTTTGGATATGCACTCCAACCTCCAATTTTCATCTAATTTCCCCCTTCTTCTTTTTGGGAGGGAAATTCATCAGATGTTGGCTTATTGAAGATCTCTCATACTGTTCAACAGACAGAAAACAATTAAGCTCATCTAAGACTATTTTCTGTTTCGTGTCAGATTGATGTCTGCAGCAGAGCAGCTCGGTTCTTTTTCACAGCCGCTAAACTCCAGCTCCTCCTGGGGGATCCCCCAGGTGCCCCCTGGCATACAGGGAAATTAAATCCCTTCAGAGTTTCATGGGTCTGCCCCGAGGTTTCCTCCCTGCTGGGCATGCCCGGGGAGGCCCGGCAGCGAGCAGCCTGTCAAAGAAAGCAAGCCTGTTGTCTCTGTGGAGTAAACCCATTTCAGCCGCCCGCACTTGCAGCTTGTTGTTATCACCAGCAGCAGCTTACATTGCAGGGGTGCAGCAGTGAAACAGACAAACTAATCCAAAAGCATTAACATTCAGGGATAGCCAGCTAGTGCTAAGTGGCTACCACAATGTACTACACAATGTGCCAAAGGCATTTCATTAATGCTAACCATTTGAAAGCTTTGCTCATTTTCTAAAGCATAAATTTTGTCCATATCAGATCATTTCTGGATTTTTGGATGCTCTCTATTTTGACCACATTTAAATACACACTTTGCAAATGAGTACAGCAAACCTAAGGACACCAGCAAGTCTGTGTGAATAAGATGTGACACCAAAACACTGCTAATAGTTAATAGCTCATCTTATGGTAAATTTTCTGAAAGCTCAAAATTCACAAGTCATTTACACAACTTCTCATGCTGCATCTATGAGACACAAGAATCATTTGAAGGTTTTTTTTCAAAAAGTTTTCCATTTTGTTGTAAGATGTTTGCTGCTTGCATGGTTAAATATGTTTTAAAAACGTTGTATGCTGCTGTTGAGCTACCATCCCCAAGGCTTGCTAAAGTTAACTAAAATATTTGTATACATTCTAATGTTAGTTGCATGTTAACTTTAGAGCATTGTTGCTTGTTTCCATGCTAGCGTTAGTTAGGTTTTTTCGTGTAGCTTCTGTCTTTCTTTTTTATTTGTGATTTAGGCCTACAGATGGAAGGAAGAAATTACTTATTTCTGTGATTTTATTTTTTCTAAATATAGTTTGTAGAAGTTTGTAAAATGTAGGAATAATTAATGTTCTTACATGTCAGCTTTTTTCAGTTTTTTTGAAAGATGCAAGTTCTATGCCACTTTTAGGCTAACATCCCAGGCTCGCTAAGCTAAGGTGAAACATCAATATGTGCTGTGTGTGAGTCTGAGTGTGTGTTTGTGTGTGTGCCTGCTATGTGCGTGTGTGCATGTATGTGTACAGATGTGTATGTGGGGATGGGAGGGGTGGGTTTTGTCATTTTTATTGTCTGTTTTTATTCTTATTTTTTGTAAAGCACTTTGTGTTGCATTTATATGTATGAAAAGTGCTATATAAATAAAGTTTGATTTGATTTGACATCTAACAATTGCTTTGGCATTTCACTCAATTTGTGTATTTAACAGAACATCATGTCGCTTTATATTGATAATCTCTGGTCTCAATCACAATTAAACAACTATGTACCGGCTATGGACCCGGCTAATAACAGGGGCAGGCTATTATTTGAAGGAGGCTTTTATCAAAAAAAGAAAATCAGGGCAGCTCTGACTGGCACTTTTTAGAGTGTTTTACACAGCGCATTGTAGCCAGTTACCCGGATGTCAGCCATATTAGAAGTACTCGGATGTAAACAAACAATGAACAGCACGCTGAATGTTCATTTTAAGCGCAGATTTAAAATGTCTAAACTACCAAAAAGCCCAGAAGAACGGCTCGACTTTACAGAGAATGACTAGGACAGCAGAAGAAACAACGAAATTTACCTACAGTACTAACTCGTGTGGCGAAACTTCAAAATTAGGTTAAGGTAAGGGATACACATATCGACAGGGGGGTAAGACACCAGGCTTGAAAAAAAAATTGTTTTTACACCCGGTTACTAAATGAGGCCGGTCATTATTAGGGGCCCGGCTTTAAATTGAGGAAATACGGTATATATATATATATATATAAAATAACATTTACTGGTTTGGTCTCATAAATTTGACCCTTTCACACTGTATTTTCACTTTATGTATTTCAACATTTTTTTCATTCAAAATGTCTTGTTCAGCATTTGGTTGTACAGATATACACTCCAAGGAGTCGCTGTTCAGTTTTCTGAGGTCAGTTTGTTTTTTGCCAGAACTAACATCCCAGTTAATGCTAAAATGAAGTAGCAGCGGCTTCTCTCAGTCAGGTTGAGGTGTAGAGAGGCGTGTAGTCAGTGTCGTCAGATCCCTTTCGCTCCTCCGAAGTCCAAATATGTTCTGCTTGCTTTTTCTGTAAAAAGTGGCGACACAAGATGGCGACGAGTGTAACGCTGAATTTCATGCCTCAAACAGGCAGTCCACAAACCAATGGGTGACGTCACGGTAACTACGTCCATTATTTATGCAGTCTATGTTCTACCAACATACTTGTTGATCAAATCCACTTGACAAATTTATGTCAAGTTCATATCTTACTGATGCCTCTGTATATTACTCATCTATGGTTCTGTTACAAAATAGAGTTGCTAACAATGATGCAATGAGGATCATGTCACATACAGTAAAGCAACGTTGTACTCAGAGGTCACGGTCCTATGAGTCAACCAAACAGCATTTAACTCCAGGTTCAAATGTGAAAAGGATTTAATGAGCTTGAGCAGAGAACAACTACGAAGAAAAATCTATACAGCAGAGAAAATAATGGTTGTGGAAACATCTGGTGTTGCTTTGTCTCCATGTGTTGCATATCCACTAAATGAACAAAGGAGAGACAGCATAGCCAACATATTGTATGTAAGATGTAAAGATGGAGAGGGAAGGAAACAGTAAAAAATAAAAGTAAGACACTGTAGAAACAGTCACACACAAGTCAGACTGATGTGATTTTCAGCACTCAGCAACAATGTGGTAACAGTTTTATTGTTTTGCCCTTCACTGTCCCTCTTCTTTTTGGTGGTGGTTCACAAATGTCGACTGATACACATGGGATGATTATACATTTCCATCACTCATCAGGTCCTTTTACCAGAAAATCAATGCCCAAGAAACTTGTGTGTATCAGTTACTCTGTATTGACACATAGACGGATAGATGGATTAAGAAAAGGGGATATTTCCTCTGGCACATCCAGCTGACTCTCTGTTGACTCATACGGCTTCTCCACGTATGAAACCCAGACTTGTCAAATTTTATTTGACCTTATGGATCAAATTCTGATGTTACAAGGATTATTAGGGGAAGTTTTTGACCCTCACAGAAGTGTACTTAGTGTTTCACCACTGTACCTCTCCTATTGATTGTGTACAGCAAACAGAATGCATCTTCTATGGGAGAGTCAACTTATTTGTAACACGTTACAGTTGTAACATGCAAGTTTTGTCGTCCTATGTAAATGCCATCATGACCCCATCACATTGGCATGTGGCCAGTGTGGTACTATACATCCGTGATGAATATCAACAGGATTTGTCCTCTGCAGGAAATGGTAGCTGAAAATCAGGTTTAACACAAAACCAGTAAAAATGAGGATCCAGAGTGTTATGTTTATATGCTGTGGAGCTAAAATCGGATCACATCCTTGGTATGAAATTAACGTATAACAATTGCTTGACTGAAATATTGTTGATTTGCCATGAAAACTTTTTGTTTACTTGTATTGTTTAGCCATGTTACAACCATAGATAATACTGTTACAATTAAGCGGTAAAATTGTCCACTCCACACTTTAATTACTCAAGACTTTCTTAATTAAAAAAACTCTTAAGCGGTTTAGGAGGTGCCAACACTTTATTATGACATGGTCATAATAAAGTGTTGTACAAATGACACATGGGGTTGTATTTTGTGGTAGGACAGTTTCTATGATAGACTTTTTTTCATAGCAAATATTTTGACTTGCCATTGTAGCAGAAGCACAGGTGAAACTGATAATGTATGATGGCTCAGTTCCATTATGTTTGCCAGTCAGCTATTCCAGTGAAAAAGCATTCGCGATACCAGGACTTACACTAAGTGAAATTCAGCCATCATTAATGCAATTAAATAAACCTGCGCTTTTCTTTCTTTTTTTACTGTGACTCACCTCCTGGGCAGTGCAGTTCGGAAGGGCTTGACTTTGACCTACATTTTTCACTTTGGATTTCACTTCAAATTATCATGTTTTCACCAGAGGAGCCTTCAGTTTACTGTCAGTCATTCTGACAAAAATAAGTGCATGTCGGTTCTGTTTACGTACGCAGGTTTCCCCTCAGTGGGATAACTGAGCCTGGAAGGAAAGTCTAATCTGATTATCGGAAGAAACAATCATGTATCCATGTCATTTTTATATAATTGGGTGATTTCAAATACAGCAAACACGACTAACAAATTGGCTATAATTGAGAAAATTAAATGCTGACTAACTTTTCCTTACATGAGGTTAGGAGAGAAAAAAAGAAGCGGTCAGTTGGAAAAGTCCCTTCTGTGAAAGCAATGACAGTTTGGGCAAACAAATAAAATTTTTTTTTTTAAAAATGGCATCACCACGAGACAACACATTGAAACACTCAGAATGAAGGAGTGATGATCCTTTTTCGTTCGACAAACCGCTGCTCATGATTGTATGAAACCGCTCTCTGATGGGTTTGTTTGGCCTCTTTGGGAGAAGATGCATGTCGCAAGACGATCCCTTCCTGAGCATTTTCTCCTGGAGTCTCCACTGTATTTTAGTGAATTGAGCAGAAAAACAAAAGAACTTTAAACATTTGTGAAGTGAACAGAGTTGGCTAATGTTGAACTTCTCACACCAAATAACTACTGCCACTTTTTTCTTTCTTTCCTCACTCGTTCTCTTGCCTTCCCTCGGGTGCCCTTTTCAACTCCATCTCATTCTCTCTGTTTTTAGTCTCTCAAACTTCCTTTCTCCCTCTTCCTGTCATTCTGCCTCTCATCGACACATTCTCCTTTTATTCCTCTCTTCCTTCCCATTATCCCATCATGTTTTTCTCTATGTAACCGTCTCTCCGTATTTCTCTTGTTCCACTCTCTGTATGTTTATGAGCTGAGAGACAGTGTGCTACTAATTAGCATCTTTCTGGCCAGGCTAGTGACCGGAGTAACAGCTTCACGCTTCACTGCTCTCTCTCTCTCACACACACACACACACACACACACACACACACACACAGGCAACAAGGCACCCATTAATATCATGCTGTCACACAGAATTTCCTCTCTGTTGACCAAGGCGCTCTCTCTGCATAAGACAAAGACATATTCCAGTCCTGCCAGCGCAGTGCTTGTTTTGTGGCTAAGCATTTATCTAAAATTAAAACTAAATTTAAGGTTGATGGTTTTATAAGATATTTAACCATGACGCAGACATTTTCTGGAGCTCTGGAGCAGCAGACATAAAATTTTGAACACAACATTTGTTACGTTTCTGTCCAAATGTAGTGCAATTTAAACCAGATGAGCAGAAAATCAGCAAAGTATAAATTATTGTTTGTTTCCATTTTACTACTCTTGTGCAATTATTATAGGTTGTGGCACTTATTTTCCTGTCAAGTGTCATTACCAACAAGTTATCCTACCTAAACAACAGAATAGTTTGTTTGTGAGTACCACCCATACGACCCATATGATATTTCAGTCCATTCAATTCAATACAAAATGAGAAAACTTCTCACTTGATTTTTTTACCTGAGAATTTTTTTTTAGGACAACACTATGGTCTCAATCGCAAGTAAAAAATCTTCTTCAAGACAATCTGATGTTAATAGTGTAAATAATGGCCCCATTTAGAAGAAAATAGAAGATGAAGAATCGTATGATTTGGGGCTTGGCTACCTTTGATTGACAGGTCACTAACTAGCAAGCCGTCATCAGGAGAAGCAAAGTAGCAAAGTAATGGGTATCCACGGCAACTTATTAATAAAGTTTATATATTGTAGTATATTTTGTGTTACAAGTGGTATATTTTATATTACTTTTAATATAAGTGTGTGTGTGTGTGTGTGTATATATATATATAAATATATATATATATATACATATATAAATAATGGGACATTTACTGGTTCTGTCTCATAACTTTAACCCTTTCACATTGTATTTTCACTTAATGACAGTTTATTTCAACATCTTTCAACATTTTGTTTTTGTTTTTTGCTAGCTAAAACTAACATCCCAGTTAATGCTCCAGTTAATGCTAACATGAATTAGCAGTGGCTTGTCTCAGTCAGGTTGAGGTGTAGAGAGGTGTGTAGTCAGTGATCAGATCCCTCTCGCACCTCCAGTCCAAATATGGTCTGCTCCCCGTATCGGAGACAAGATGGCGACGAGTGTAACGCTGAACTCGATGCTTCCAATGGGCCACAAACCAATGGGTGATGTCACAGTGACTCTGTCCATTATTCATATACAGTCTATGGCTGACTTATTGTCTCACCTTCAGAGGCAGTGAGAGCATCTCCTCTTCCCCTTTCAGAGTTTACTCGAATCTTTTACGGTGCTGGTTCTTTGCTCGTTTTAGTTATCAAACCCAGCTCTTTGTGTTATTTAAAGGCTTCCTTGAAAGCATTTTTGTGTTTTTGTTTATAAGGACTATTTTAGGCCTCCTGAGTTTGTTTTCTCTTGCGATTTTTGTGGTTATCTCTCTGAGATAGTTTAAGATACCCCAAGTCCGAAACTGGGTCCCATACCTCATTCAACATACCTTTTTTTTTTATACAATTGTTTCAAGTACCTTTGTTGTTACCAGATAAATTAAAATAAAAATGACAAAACCCCCTGAGATCTCAGGTAATAAAAAGTAAATTGTCAAAAAAGTTCAAATGAATAGGAAAAAAATAAAATAAAATGAGTGCACTCAAGTCCTACCGCCCTCCTTAACAATGAATGTCCAATGGTGAGTATTGCAAGGGGATGGAGGTGTGGGTGAAGGGGTAGCAACCAGGATGGAGATAGATGTGAAGATGGACTGCGGACCGAAGTGAAGGACTCTGGAGAAAAAAAACAAACGACACAACCATGCAGGAATAATTACTCATTCAGTCCATAATAAAAGTCAATTTGAATTTATTTAAATAAAGTTACTGCTTTTCAGTGTCCATTTTACTTTGTTACTACTACCATTTTTTTAATGATTTTTTTAATATAACTTTTCCCCATGAACTTGTAATATTCATCATAGCTAAGTAAACAAAACATGAATTTACATTTGAATTTACGTTTTAGCATACAGCTCGCAGTGTTTACATAAATTATTTTAATTTTACAGTTCACACAATGAAAAACACTTTCTTTTTTTAACTCAACACTCTCATCAGCTTAGCTGCATGAATTTTTTTTTTACAGGGGCCTAGCACTGGCTTAGCACCACATTAGCCTGCACCGAGCGGCTACCAAGAGTTTTACACACAGCAATGAACTAGCAGCACAAGATTCTTAAAGCACATGAACACAGGCTTCGGACATTAATAAATTATTCAGACCCGTTTCGAGTTTATCCCGACTGGTTTTAGAGAGAATTCAAGGCTAGATTTCAAGTTATTTTCAGTATTTAGCACTCTGATAGTGAGTTAGCATGCTAATGTAACATTGGCCGTGGCTCACCGGGATATCTATTGTTTACAACCATTCACGTCGTCGAACTCGCGGCACACCGATGGTCTCTTCTATCTCTCTGTCTCTTCTCTTCAGTTTTCTGACTTCTAACTGTTAGTCTTTATCAGTTCAACTCTAAGTTTTTCTTTCTTCTCTTCCAGCTACTCACAGGTATCGGTCGAGGGGGGACTCGCAGAGATTGGCACAAAGATGAGTTGCAAACTCTTGTCAGCTTTTCGCTCACCGAAAACCGCGCCTAACAACTGCCACCTAATTTAAAGAGACAGGAACACATATACGAGTTTGTTTATCGGAGAATATATTTTTACTGCGCCCCTCTCATCGAAAAATACTAATGAACTGATATTTGAAAGAACACTTAGAACATTATTACATAATATACAGGTAATTGACTATAAACAACCTGGGGTTTAATTAACCCTGTTTACATGAGCATGAGCGAGATGAGTGAGAGGAGCGGTGTTTGCACGTTCGCAACCACTGTGCTGTACAGGAGTTGTGTATTGAATGTAGAGAAGAGAAACTGAAACTTAAATGTTGATCTAATCAGGCAAGTATCAATCAATACCAATACCAACGTAGGTATCAATACTAACAATATTTTAGATTGGTTCGCCCACCACTAATCTGTCATTTAGATTGGAGATCTTGTTGGAAACTACTGTTTGTGTCCCATGTGAAACCAGTTTTTTTTTTATTTACATGATACTCATCTTATGTCACATACAAAACCATGATCATGAAGGAAAGTCTTAAACCAAACAAGAGAAATCATGTGAAGAAGCAGTGGAAATGTGGATTAATGGACAAAAAGGTTAATGTAAGAAAGCAACGTTAATTTCATGATTACACTTCATGGGTTGGGATCAACTTAATTTGAACAAGTTGCAGAATAATTTTACTTATGTTGCCGTTTCAGAGGACTTTATCTTGGTTTTCCTTTCAGTTCATACCTCTCAACTCTCTTTTCCTTTTATATTTCCCTCTGCTTTTCTCTCTGTCTTCATCCTCCACTTCTTTCCTCCTTCCCAACAATGGACAGATTAGAGAATAATTGGTGGAAAGTTTGGACTTCTCTTCACACTGGGCCTCATGCATTTAAATGGTCTAATATCTGATGGCACATTAATGGTTCACGCTACACAGCTGTGTGCGTATGCTGGCAACTGTGTATGTGTGTGTGTGTGTGTGTGTGTGTGTGTGTTGTGTGCTCTTGAGGCTTTGTTCTGGTATTAGTGTAGGTGTCTGTTCGCCTAATTTTGTATTTCTTGTATGTCAGTGATGAAGTATGTCCTCATATGTGTGTGTGGTTTAATGGATCCTTTAGCCAGACAGATCTTTGGCTAAGCTTCTGCTGCAGCCCCTGCAAAGCTATTATCTCCCCATACACTGTGTACACACTTTCCCTGTGTGTGTGTGTGTGTGTGTGTGTGTGTGTGTGTGTGTGTGAGAAACAGACAGAGACAGAGTGAGAGAAGAGAAAGACAACTTTTAAATGGGGCTATCATAACATCCCCATGTCGCTTTGGACACACACACTCATACACACATAATTATACTTATTTGTAATGACAACTGACCACATTTGAAGTATTTTAGGGGAAAACCTCTGACCAGTACACCCTTTACTTTATCCTCCTTCTCATGTCAAACTTTAGTCCTTATTTAAACTGTCATAGGGAGTTCATCTTTCAGCTCTTTTCCTAGTTTAGAACATATTTAAGTCCAGCTGTTGTTCTGAATTTAGCTGTCATTATAGACCGACAGGTGTAATGTCTAGTAACAATCATAGTATATATAATATGTAACAAAAGTCCAACAATGGCACCAACTAACAAAAACAAGGTGGCATTAAAGTTAGACCAGCCAGTCCTGTGTTCAGTGAAGTGAAATTGCTGTTTTTGTCAATGGAGTCTGGTGGAGTATTTCTTACCCGTTAAATTGTGATTGTTTTTAAATATCACTCTCAAGCCCTATCTCATGAAGGAAAGGTCCAGCTTCCGCCTGGGTGTTTGTGGGTATACAAGCTTTCCAATGGCTCGACTTTCTATGACGTTGGGAAATGGTAGAAACCGGGAACCAGAATTGTTTTTTGATAATAACTTCCACCTGGACTATGTGGACTACTGGGCTATGTGAACTCTGTCCCTTGACATGTTCGGAAAGTTTCAAGTCTCTGCCCCATTGGGTTCGTGAAATATTAACAAAAGTTTAAAGTGGACGGGGTGAGGGAATCTGGCATCCCCTTAACGGGAGGTCGTAGAGACTCTAGGCTGCTTCTCCAAACAAGGAGCGTACCAACCATGGTCAACAATACACACTGGCCTTGGATGAGGTTATATATGTACAGTATGTCAACATCCAGAAACCTACACCAAGTCACACAGAAACAACATTTCAGTAGGGGTTGAAAAAGTGGCATTTTTATGCTAAAACATACATAATTCAACCAAATATTACATTTGGATTGGAATACATAAGGAACACAACTGGTAAACTACAGAAAAAATACATGTAAATTGCTTCACATTGTCTCTTTAATTCTGGAATAAGTAGTCTAAGTAGGTGCTCATATCCAGGCATGTTCACTTCCAACTAATCTTTGACTTTTGAGACTTTCTGCTCACCTAAAAAAACACCAGCAAATTAAGAAATCAGGAGCTTGTGCCAAGCCTGCTGTACCACAGGACCTGCAATCATAATGTTAATATTAATCCCACCAATTTAAAGTCCTAATCTTAACTCTATGGTCCAATTAGCCCAATTTCAGTTGGTAGTAACTGTAATAATTTTTCATGAATGGACTCTTTACATTATAATGACAGGTCAAAAAAGTCCTCAGGTCTCTAATAAACCCAAGTCCCCTGAAACTCCACAGCTCAGACTTAGATAATACACAGTGCTTTTCTCAGAGCAGCGCAGTACAGTAATACGAGTGCACACAAACACAAACACACACACACACACACACACACACACACACACACACACACACACACACACACACACTTGTGTCTCTGAATGGGCAGTTAAATAATCCCACATGTTGCTCCAGCGCCTTTGTTTCATTACAGGGATATTTTTTTTCCTCTTGCTGCTTCCCACGTTGTGTTTGATTGATGGTCTAATTTACTAGAATATCACACTGTCATACACACACCGAACCGAGAGGCTGGTGGTGTGTTAGAAGGCTGATTTCTGTACAGGCAGATCCAAATGTCTGTGGACAGGCCCAGTTAGTGATACTCTTATGTTTTCAAAAAGACTGAAAGAAAACCTACTAAAATCATCTCTTTACAGAGCAAGATGAATTACAAAGATGCACGTGGAAAGATCTTTATTCTCTTTTTTCTTTCTTTTTTTCTTTCAGTTACTCAGGGCTGTTTTTAGACAATTTTTCACTATTCTTTTACTGTAAATGTAATTTTTAGCACCTTAAATGCCAGGCAAAAGTCTCAATCATATGAAAAATTAGAAATTCTTGCATATGCCACATGTAATCTGTGTGAACTGACCCTTTGTCCGTCCCGTCAAACGCAGTTTTAAAAACCTGGAAACAATTCAGAAAGCCTCGCAATGTAGTTCTGTAGAGCTATTTGTAACTTGCTTCAGGTCTTGAACACATATACAGTACACACTGTGTATTAATGGCCGTGCAGCCTGTGTTTGTGTGATTTAGGGTTCAGTAATAATAACTCATTAAACTCTAACCTCTGTGATTAAACCACTGATTGAGCAGCAGCACAACTGCACGGCTGACCCTTTGTGTGTGTGTGTGTGTGTGAGTGTGAGTGTTTTCAGGCGTGTTTTGTACCACAGCTCTAAGCTATTTACTGATAGACACAGCAGCATTTATCTACAGACAGTAAGACAGGAAACAGTTCAGGGTGTGTGTGTGTGTTTATGTGTGCCAGTTTGAACATTAACTATATGTAATTACAAGTAATTTCTGGATATTTTCTCTTTTTTGTTTCCTCACATCATTGTTGGCTGAATCACTGAAACAAAATGCTGCCCAAGGATAGAAAAAAAAGTCATTTTGTCTTCAATTGTGGCAGTTTTGTTAATGTTGTGACAGTCAATAGAATATCTTAAAATATAGTTTCATTGAGTGGTTCAGAGTTAGAGGGAGGTAGAAGAGAGACAGAGAGTCAAAAAGAAAGAGAAAAAGATAGATATTTTAAGGTTTTTCTCAGTGGCAGATACCCAAGTAAAATATTTCTCTTCACACAAACAGTGGTAGCCATAATCGCTAGAAAAACCTGCTAAACACACGCAGAGACAGACAGACAGACACGCACGCACATGCACACATACACACACACACACACACACACAATGTTCCTGATAACTGCATTTACAATCCTTTGTCTGACAGGAAAACAACAGAGCTGAGTAAACAAAACTGTGTGTCCAAAACGGCGAGAAAGGCAGCGAACATGCTGAAGTAACACTCTATTTAAAACAACAGTGTGTATGTGTGTGTATCACCTCACCCTGACAGTTTACTCTCCTTCAAATATTCTTGAATATACTCAAATTAATCCTTAAGATTTAATGATAATGTGATGATGATAATAGAGTTGGGTTGATTTCTGGTTTTGCCTGTCTGAACCAGTTTACAAGCTTAAACCGGCTTATTTAAACTGACGTTTGTCATTATGACACATTCTAGTAAACATTCTATTTTAAAAAAAACTAAAACAACCAATATGGAAACATTCTGGACTTCTTCTATTTATTGTCAGTTGGGACACCAGCTTAGACTTGAACTCAGCATGCATGGTCCAAGCCTTAGAGCCTTTCTTCGTACAGCTGCTGAAGATTATTAAAGCAAACACCAGTTATCTTAAAGCAAAGCCTGACCATTTTTTTTGTTTTTAAGACTGAGATGTCAAAACCAACAAAGATGCACAAAGATGGGAAGATACACATGGAGCAAGTTGTGTTGGTTTACTCAAAAGTTCATGTGTTTGGAGTGATGAGACAACATATTGCAGAGAAGGAGCAAAGAAAACTGCAACTACAACTGTATTGAAACATTTTGACCGAAAGAGGTGAGCCTCACTCTCTGGCAAACCATCTAAGAGCTACTTTACCACTACCAAGTGGATTGGAGTTGGCACATGCTAATTCAAACAACTGCTGAAATGCAACACAAAGTAATCAAATTCGGTGTCCCAATCCAGTCTGGTGTTTGCTTAATATCAAACCAGTTTCAACATTTATGCACCAAACCCAAGATGATAACTAGAATAAAATATACCAGCAATGCTTTAACGTAACTTCTGTTAAAGCCAGTGATATATATATATAAGTGTCCACTGCCCTCAATTAACCCAACATAGTTTAATTAGAAGAGAGTCCATTTGTATTCTATGTCGTCTTCTGTTAATTTGAAGTGAAGGCTAATTATCTAGATGTAGATTTGTAGACCTTCAGTCCACGGGGAGTCTTGGTTAAAGGCTGGAAGACGCTGAAATAGCGTGTGTGTGTGTGTGTGTGTGTGTGTGTGTGTGTGAGTGTGTATTCAGTGCAGAGGTTAACCTCTTCCTTTTCCTCCCTAACAAGGAAAGGTCAAAGGTCGTGATACAAATGGAGGCAGAGGAGGAAAGAGGGATGAAAGGATAAATTGTAAAAGGAGGCAGGGAAGGAGACTGGAGCCTGATTGGAAGCCAGATGTCTAATAAGGTCTATAAATAACCAGGTGACGGCTGACAGAGAAACACGGAGCTGCCAGCTTCCAAAACAAAGTCCTAACGCCAGTTTTCACATCTCTTGTCTCCTGTCTTTGTCTTCGTCCATAATGTTTGTTTTTCTTTCGAGACAATTCTCACACGTAGAGCTTCAAGTACGTTTTCTACTCAAGGTCATGTGTTCAAGGCAGCCAGAATCGATATTTCTGCAAAAATGATTTGGTAACTCCCGAACCCCTGTGAGCTTGTGACACATCCAAGTACATTCTTTTGCAACATAAGAGTGAGTAAAAGTTTCACAATTATACACAAGGAGTCTGATTTAATAGGCAGTGTTCCTTTTTTGTACTAAAAGAAACAATTACAAAGTCTGTATGAAGCGTAGTCAATCATGTCTACTTCACAAGTTTGACTTTTGAAGAGGGCTGCAGAATTAATCAAAATTTTATTAAAACTGCAATATGGATCAGCACAATATCCAAATCACAGGAAGCTAAATATATTTTAGAATAAAATAGAATATCTTTATTGTCATTGTAACAAGTACAACAAGATTTAAAAGTGCCATCTCATCTGTGCAACATCAATCAATAAAACATACAAATAAAAGCTGCTATAAAAAAAGACACCCATCACTCATGCACACACAATTGATTTTGATGAATTTAAAGGCCAAATATGTGTCAGTATACCATTTTGTATTAAATGTTGTGGTGCTGCAGTGATTTCATGGCCTTCAAATTGCATTCAACAGACTTCACACACACAAATTACACTATGTTCATTTTAATATACTTGTCAGTGAAAATGGGAATGCTTATTCATTCATCATTTCAATATTGTGAATCATATTGCAATATATCAATCAAATATATGACTTACAAAATTTGACAAAAATATGAATTCACCAATGTTTTGAATATGAGGTAGTGCGTTTTTGCATATGACAGAATATTAAAATGTGTGTTTCTGCCATAAAACTATAATATTTATATTAATAAAATACAAGCTAAAGTTGCAACACAATTAATGCTGCATTTCATCGTACGGTACATATCATCATCTTTAAGGTACGCCATTATTTAGAAATCCACATGTTGTATTTGTTTATTATTATAAAGAAAGTATTGGTATCATTTGCATGTCTGTAAGAGCTTAATAAAAAAAATGTCAAATCATATATTAGTTGCTTTTTGTCTGATGATAGAAATGTGAGATGGTGTTAAATAGATGTAGGATTTCACCTGTTTTGTGATACCTGCAAATCAATCATATTGATGTTCATATAATCTATAAAATATTGTATCATGATTAAAATTGTGATTTGGGAAATGTTAGACTGGAGGTAAACTGATCGATGGGATCAAAGTGTGAAATCTGAATAAGCATATCTGCCTCCTCTGTGCTGCCCTGTCCTGTCTTTTAACTTCCTGTCTCTCTCTCTCCCCCTGTCTGTCCTCCCTCCATCCATCTCTGCACTTTCCCTCCTTGTCTGTCTGTCTGTCTGCATTCTTCTCCATCAGATAGCTGAAGTCTTATCGGTGTGGAGGTGCTGAGCACTGAGCAGCTCCACAGCTCCACCGTAACAACAACACATTCCTGCCTGCTATGTGTGTGTGTGTGTGTCTGTGCACATGTGTGTTTGACTTTCAGATATGAAAGTAAAGTTAACGGATGTGTTTTAGCCTGAGTGTGTCGCGGGGAAAGAGAAAGACAGGGTCTGTTTTTGTGAGGTGCGGGTGTATGTGTTTTTAGAGATATGAGAGTGATGTGAAAATAAATCGGCATATGCCTGTGTGTGTGTGTGTGTGTGTGTGTGTGTGTGTGTGTGTGCTTGTGTGCATGGTGTGGATACATTCCTCTTCGCCACCTCCAAACCCGGCTGCCTCTGCTCTGAGGGCCAATCAAAACAGACGTAAATCGCGGCCGGATATAAAAGCCATGCCAAAGCAAAGGACTGTGTGTTTGTGCGTGCATGTTTTGTGTGTGTTTTGTGCACGTATATGTGGGTGTGTAAGGAGGAAAAATATTCTTGTGTTTCAACTTAATTTAGCGGCAAAAGCTAAAATTAGGATTTCAGTTTAGGAAAGTGCTGCCAAAGCATTTAGTTTGGTATTAATATCAATCTCACAGTCTCAGAAATATCAGATTGTTCTCATAAGACTCTGATAAATAAGTCACAAAAATGATTCTGTTAGGTTCAAATTCCATCATGGAAAATTAGATATTTATGTTGCACGATGTACATTTTATATTTAAAGGTTAAGATCTAAATCAGTGTAGAATTGTGTTGCAATGGAGAAAAACGTTTTGCTGTGGAGAAACCTTTAATGAAACTGGGCACTTGTGAAACGCTTTGACATAAATTTGGGCTGACTCTGTCCTGTTTAACTGCCAGCATGCATCACTGGCTAATTTACAGCATGTTACCTGATCCACCAGGGGAATACTATCACAGGTGTGTGTGTGTGTGTGTGTGTGTGTGTGTGTGTGTGTGTGTGTGTGTGTTACAGGATCTATGGGTAATGCTATTACCCTATCAGCATCTTATTTCCACCCCCTGTTCTTCTCTGCCTGCGATGCTATCTGCTCCATTTATGAAGATATGATTACAAACATGCAGCTCTTCAACCTGGTGAGACGTGCAGAGCTGAACGCTTGTTTGTTTTTCTTAAACTTTTTGTTATTTCTATTTTATCACTTAAAAACCAGTGATGTACTGGTACCAGTACATTCACTCAAGTGCTGTCCTTTACTGATATTTCTGAGGTACTTAAGATACTTGAGGATTCCCTTTGACTTGTTAATTTTGATTAATTAAGCATTAATCATGCTTTATCATACCCCTTGACCCCGAACATATGATCTTTGTAAACATGAGGAAAGCAGATGACAAAACATTTCTCGGATCAGTTATTGAAAATCTATTTTAAAACGCACGAATGGAACTGTTGCTAAGAGCACCATTTAGTGCAGTTTTTACCTTAATACATTTCTGTACCATCAGAGTACTTAAAGCAGGGTTGTCAAACATGTGGCGCATAGGCCAGAACTGGCCCCACAAAGGGTCCAATCTGGCCCCGTGGATGAAATTGCAAGTCAGTAATATCAATTAACAGTCCAATACACGCCCATTCCTGTTAGTTCATTGTGGGTCATGCTGTCCTAATAAGAGTATCAGGCCCTCTGGTGGATACACTACTGTAGATCACACATGCTTACATACAGGCAGTGCTGGAAAAAGTATTCAGATTCCTTACTTTAGTAAAAGTACTATTACCACACTGTAGAAATACTCCACTACAAGTAAAAGTCCTGCATTCTAAGCATGTAAATGTACAAAAGTATCAGCATCAAAATGTACTTAAAGTATCAACAGTAACAGTACTCATTATGCAGAATGGACCCACTTAGAAATTTATATATATTCTAAATATACAATTAGATCATTTGTAGTGATGCATTTATGATAGCAGTTGTCAGGTTCTGTCAGGTAGGTGAGATGTGGGACACAGTTGCGGACTGGGGGTATCTTAAAGTTATCCCAGAGAGATAACCACAAAAATTGCAAGCGATTGAATGGGAGAGGGGAAAATATTTAATTAGGGCAATATGAAAAGAAATAGCAAGCTCCTTTCAATAAAAGGATAAAGGGGAAAACTAAACCACCACGGCCGAGAGGCTGAAATGAACTCAGGAGGTATAAAATTGTCAAGAAAGCTCTAAATAACACAAAGAGCTGGGTTTGATAACTACCCTGGGCAAAGAACCTCTTACTCCTCCTGCTCATTCTGGCCATGAAGGCCAACTCTTCTACTTGTTGTTACCGTTGTTTTATTGATTTTATTGTCATGATTATGGTATTGACATCAACGTGCCAAAGGGACTAAAGATGGAAATTAACCGTTGGCTATAATCTTGCATATTTACATGTATATGTTCATTAATATGTATGTATTGTCCCTGTTTTAAATGAATAAACTCAAACTCAAGAACCAACACACTAGGAATAATCACTAAATGCATGAAAGTGGACTACTATATGTAGTTGGGTTCCAACTACAGTACAGTACTTGAGTAAATGTACTTAGTTACATTCGACCACTGCATACAGGCTGCATGTTACAGCACTGTCAAGTATAGATTACTGTTCATGCACTGCCACTGAAAATGTCCCGCCCAAAAGCAAAGAAGTGGACACAGAGTGTCTGGCTTTCCAAGAAGAGTAAAGTAAATTAATATGTTGCCTCAGAGGCTTTTCCACCCTAACCAGAATAATGTTCTCTGAAAACAAAGAATACTTATTGTGGTCACATTAAAACACAGTGAACATTGTGTAAAATATTGTCAATCAGCAGGTTCAGAACAAAGGAATCAGTATCAGAAGTAATTTAAAACAATATTGGTAGGACCCTACTGTTAAAGCACTGCCAAAATGTTACATTATTAACAGGTTTATAAGGCAGCGGATAACTTAACCACCATGCTCAATAGCTTCCACTTTAGTTGTTGCATTGATGCCAGGATTACCGCACTAAACACACGTTAAACAGGATAATTCAGTAGGTATATGGAAGACATGAAGGACTGGATGGACAAACAAGATGAAAGAGATATACAGTGGCAAGAAAAAGTATGTGAATCCTTTGAAATTACCTAGTTTTCTGCATTAATTTGTCATAAAATGTGATCTGATCTGCATCTAAGTCCCAAGTATAGACAAACACAATGTGCTTAACCTAATACCACACAGACAATAATAATAGACACATATAATATTTCATGTCTTTATTGAACACATCCATTAAACATTCAAATTGATGGTGGAAAAAAATAGTGAACCCTTTGGCTAAAGAGCTAATTGGAGTAAGGAATTAGCAAACTTAGAGTCCTCACAATGAAATGGGATTTGAGTTATGTGTAGAGATACTTTGACATGTAAAAAACAAACTTTTTGCTATTCACAGGACGCATCTACTCATGTGAACCATGCCTCGCAAAAAAAGAGATCTCTGAAGACCTGCGATCAAGAATTGTTGATTTGCATCAGACTGCAAGGGGTAACAAAGTAATCTCAAAGACTTTAGGTATTCACCAGTCCACAGTTAGACAAATGGTACATAGTAAATAGAGAATGATTTAGTACTGTGGCTACTCTCCCGAGAAGTGGGTGCCCAGCAGTGTTTATTCCAAAGGCCCAACGCAGAAAGCTCAGTGAGATGTTTTTAAAAAAGAACTCCAGAGTAACAAGTAAAGACTCTAGCCATGAGTCTACCACATACTTTGATTTAACAGATATTGTGTCCATGGCAGGACACCACGGAGAAGGCTGCTGCTTTCCAAAGAAACATCACTGCATGCCTGAAGTTTGCCAAAGAGCCCCTGACACTCCACAACACTACTCGGAAAATGTTTTGTGGACTGATGAAACTATGGTGGAATTGTTCATGAAGAACATGCAGCATAGGTGTTACGTAAAAAGGGCCCTGCTTTCCAATAGGAGAACGTCATCCCAACATTGAAGTATGATGGAGGGAGCATCATGACTTGGGGCTGTTTTGGGCTGGATGAATTACTATCATTGAGGGGAAAATGTATTCCCAATTATATCAAGGTATTCTACAGGTTAATGTCAGGGTGTCTGTCTGCCAGCTGAAGATCAGTAGAAGTTGGGTGATGCAGCAGGACAATGACCTTAAATATCAAAGTGAATCTGCCTTTTGGAGTGTCCCAGTCGGAGCCCAGACCTCTGTCCAATAGAGATGCTGTGGAATAACCTCAAGAGAGCCGTTCACACCAGACACCCTATCCATATGGCTGAGCAGAAGCAGTTCTGTAAGCAAGAATTGTCCAAAATTCTTCCTGAACGTTGTTCAGCTCTGATTAGGTTAGGGTGGCTGTGGCTCAGTCGGTAGAGCGGGTTGCCCCCCAACCAAAGGGTTGGTGGTTCGATCCCTGACCATGGCAGCATGTCAAAGTATCCTTGAGCAAGATACTGAACCCCAAATTGCTCCCGATGCTGCGTTCATCGGTGTGTGAATGAATTCCCAATGGTAGCAGGTGGCACCGTTTAGGGTAGCCTCTGCCACCATTATGAATGTGTGTAAATGAGCGCAGTCTGTAGTGTAAAGCGATTTGAGTCGTTGCAAAGCGACTAGAAAAGCGCTATATAAGTGCAGGTCCATTTACCATCAGCAGCTATCAGAAGTGTTTGGTTGAGGTTATTGCTGCCAAAGGAGGTTTGACCAGTTATTAAATTTAAGGGTTAACTTACTTTTTCCACCATCACTTTGAATGTTTAATGGATGTGTTCAATAAAGACATGAAATATTATAATTGTTTGTGTGGTATAAGGTTAAGCACATTGGCCCTCATTTATCAAACGAGCGTACGTCAGAAAGTGAGCGTAAAGTGTGCGTAAGATGATTTCTACGCAAGCCTCGGCATTTATCAATATGGACGTGAGCGGACGGTACGATCAGATCTCACGTCTGCTCTCAGCTCGTGTACGCAAATTTGAGTCAGCGTGAAGTCCACATGTCTGAGTCGGAGAATTGATCTTAGACTATAGTATCGATGCCTGGAGCTGATAAAACTCTGTTGTGTTTTGATTTTTAATAGTGACAAAGCAAAACATGTTTAGACTACATCATTTATTATTAAAACATAATCCGAAATAAATACACCCTGCGATCGTGAAATTCTTTAAACAGAATACCAGCCGAGGATATTAAATGTTGTTGTCTTCTGCTGTTTACTGTTATTATTATTATTATTATTATTATTATCCAGCTCCGACAGCGGATCGTCAGCATCTCCTTCACCAGCGGTGCTGCCCGAACAGAAACATTTCCAATCAGCGCCGTCACACGCTCCTCTGACTAGGACATCATTATTAGTAAATGTAAAGAGGTGAATAATATATCTCCATCATAATAATAGCAATATTCGGATATTATATAGATTATTAGGCTTTATATATCACGATGTAATTACTCAAACCTCGCCAGGAGTTTAATGGTCCGCTACTCTGCTGACGGCACCACTGATTTCCTTCTTTTTCACTTTTTATGCTGCCAAACAAAACCAGTTTGTTGTGTTGCAGCTGTTGGACGTCAACGTTTCACTTTCTGACTGAGAAATTCCTCTTCTTTTAGAATTAAAACTTACTTTAAAACATTGTTTACCTCCTTCAACCAAAAAGCTGAAAACTTTTAAGTCTGTGCTCCAAATGTAAAATATTCAGTGAACTTGTTTGAGTTTATAACTATAAGTAGGCTACTTTTATTTCATAAACCTCCGTCACTGCGTATTTCTTTAATATGTCTATATTACCCCTATTGTTAATTGTAACGGTGCACTTAGCTAATAAAGCTGACTTTAGAGGGTGAAAAAATCCTCTTTTTGGCCGTATTGCGCCCTTCGGTGTCGTAAAAACTCTGAAGGCGAGTCTTCTGAATCGGGTATACATTAGGGCGTGGTATTTAAATTACGCATGTTTCGATCCGCCACATTTATCAACAGCCGATCATTCTTACGCTGTGATTGGAGAGATACGATCGTTTGATAAATCACACGTGGACCCTGTCGTAAGACCAAATATACACTCGAATCTGTGCTCGTTTCTCGTTTAGAGCGAAAGTTGAAAGGCGAAAGGTCTCTCGGCGGCTCCGCTGAGATCACCGGCGTTATGGTAGCGGGGCTATTAGCGTCGCTAGCGGCTATTAGCGCCGCTAGCGGCTAATAGCCCCGCTACCGCGGACAGCGGAGCCGCCGAGAGGCCCGCAGCAGCTTGTTTATTGCCCATAAAATCAGTGGATGTGTTTGGCTGAATGACATGAGGGGGAATAAAGCGTGAAAATAAATAATCTTGCAGAAAGCGAGAACTGGAGGAGCAAAGCAGCAAGCAACACTCTCTCACAGACACACACACAACAAACATCCATTTCTGTTGCTCTACTACGTCATCTGGTATAACTGATCTGATTGGCTAAGAGCTACCTAGACGCTTTGATAGACATTCTAAGCGTCCAATAAACGGCTCTGGAGGATCGTAAACCTCACCTCCTCTACGGAGAAATCCATTGCTCGTTGCCAGACTAGATCTCATTTGAGAATAGTCTGGTGTTAGCCAGGCTAGCAGAAAACTAGGTAATTTAATGTAATTTAATTTCACATACTTTTTTCCTGCCACTGTACAACATATTTCCAAAAGGAAACAAAGATGAAGTATAATTGACAGAGAGGGAAAGCACAAAGTCCAGAGAGAGAGTTAAAAGTATAAAAGCAGAGCTGTCATTTTGTATCCCGTAACTGGCTATAAAGCTCTAAGCACAAGCAGTCAGGTAAAAGAAAAGAAACAGTTGGAATCTCTCCTCTTTCATAACATCAAGCACTGCCCTCCTCCTCTCCCTCAACAAAAACTCATTGCCCTGAAGCAAAACACTGAACCTCCAGCTGCTCCAGGGGAGCTGCTCTGTGGTCAACACTACAAGATTACAGTTGAACTGGGCAGCTCCCAGGCGTGTGTGTTTGTGTGTGTGTGAGGGTGTTTGATGTGTGACCCCTTGTTCCACTGTGACCAACCCCCCCCCCACCAAGCAGCTCCTGTAGAAGAGATCGGGGGCAGTGCCAGGGTCAGTTTCTGCTTCACCGCCAGGCATTTATCAAGCACATTTACAACCTTTGTGTTAATCCAACTGGGCAGTCAGAGTACCAGGAGCTGCATTAGTTATTTTAAAATCTGCATTAGGAAAAGATGATAAATTATTGAAAATGCATTAATAATAATGGTCTTGGCACAACAATCTCTTGCCACTTTGCATAAAATGTATATCATTTTTATAATTTTTTCAAATATAATATGTCCATCGCTATCCAACAGACATGAGACTTGGTAAATGGACTACGTTTATGTTGTACTTTTATGCCAAATAACTTCACAAGAAAATTACTTTTTCCTGTCATGATTTCGATGTGCATGCAGCCCCAGCCTCAGGTAGCCAAGCAGACATTAACAAGAGCCAAATGAATGTAAATATATATATACAATATATGTTGTCATGTGTGAAAGGACCAAAAAGTTGTGTTTCCATCAACGAATTTCTCTACGTATTCTGATGATATACATGAGAAAAGCTTGATGGAAACACCAAAATTTGATAAAACTTTAAAAGATGTGCATACAAGTTTTATAAGTTTTTACACTTGAAAAATAGTTAATGGGCTAAACAGGAAAGTGTCTGTATCTGCAGATTTTGTTTTCAGCATTTGTACAGGAATGATTCTGTCCCAAACTTTTTGATCCAAACAGCTGATCATTGTTAACTGTGATCACTTTAAATTATTATATATAAACATTTAAATGCAATGCTATTTTAATGTTCAGCTACCTGAGAGACTCAACATGTTACCCGACATTAAGGACTTGAGACATGTTATTACAAGACTTGGACCTGTCCCAAAAGCCTTAAAGACAGCTCCACTTCAAAAAACCTCTTAGATTGGAGGTTGTGACATTGTTAAATGCGATACTCCATTTTGGTGTAATCACCCCGTCTGCAAACGGTCTGTGAGGGCAAAAGGAAGAGAAACTAATATCTGCAGGATTTAGGGTTTGATTGGAGCCACAAATGGTGCAGCTTTGTCGAATCACACAAGGTTTAAATTTTTTCTGGGTTGTTAGACCTCTGAAAATTCATTTTCTGTTAGAAGATATGAAACTGACTGAGCTATAATGAAATAAATCTAGCTGCGGTGTAATTTCCACTGTTTTTTACCCGAGACACTGAAGTCAAAAAACATCAAAGCCACCAGCCTGCTGGTAAGAGGCAACACCAACTCACCAGGAGTCGGGCTCCCATTGCAGGACACACACACACATACACACACACACACACACACACACACACAAGGGTGAACATGCACGGCTCCACGCTGCTAGCTTATCTCTGATCCGCCATCTCTCTTCCTGCGGTTTGGATCTGATGAAGCCCTGCACTTCAAAGTTTGTGTGTGTGTGCATCTACTGTATGTGCATATGTGTGTGTGGACGTAATGGAAAGCACCTGCACTCGTTGAGGCGGGGAAATATTTTGTGTGAAACAATGAGGAGACGTGGATGGATGAATGGACGGATGGTGAGATTGAAGGAATGAAAATACGTACTTTGTTTCATCCGTACGACAGTTTTCACAAAACAGCTTTAGAAATAATGACATTAGACTTTACTTGATAAAGAAGATGGAAGGGTGGATAAAAAAGAGACACGGGCGTATGGGGAAGCAAGGGGGGTTGAGATGAATTGGACTGAATGGGAGAGGCAGAAAGGCTAAAGTAGGATTGGAAACGTGGATGGAGGGATGGAACGAGTGAGGAGAAGGGGATAAAGGAGATTGAAAGAGGGATAGCGGTGATCAGATAAAGCAAAATAAAGATGAAAATATAGAACATGGGAGGAAAAAAACAAGGAAGAGAGGATTTCAAGCATCTGAGGGGATCATACATGCACAAGCCTGGGAGATGGATGAAGGGATGGAGGGGAGGATGAGGAGGATAGAGCACAGTGGAGAAAAGTAAATGAGACAATTGAGGAAGCAGGCGAGGCAAATTTTAGATGCCGTAAGTTCTCATGACGGGAGATTTAAAGGGGTTTTGGAGCAGTTTGAAAGAGTCTGAGGAGTATGGATACACGCTTCCATTCTCATTTGTTATTCTTTTTTAAGAGATTTAGCTTTATTTTACAGTGGATATAGACAGGAAATATGGGGGGCAGAGAGAGTTAGTGTTGTGCCAAAGGTTAAGTCTACATATGGGATGTGCCAAAACACAGTGAGCCTCAATAGACACTTAATTCTCCATGGGGTGTTAGTGTGCTAACCATAAACAGGCCATCACTGGAAGATTGACAGTATCTAGTATTTGTCATATTTTGGTGGAAATGTGCATCAGTTGCTTTACAGCTCAAAGAGTATGGAATAAGATAGCTATCATAAAGATGTGTGCATGATTCTAACCATTCGTATTCATAATGTTAAACATTTGTATGTCAATAAAATAGTTGTACACAAAATTCTGCTTTCATAAACGTGAGTCTGAGAAATAGTTTGGGTTAGGATTGTTTTTATGTGAGTATTAATCTAAAAGTTGTGAGTGCAATGTCTAATTTCTACGACTACGAAGTCTTCACTGTGAACACAAATTCAAGTTTGAGGGTACGAGTAGAAAATTGTTGAAATGACGTCACATAGGTCACAGGCAGGTCACAGGGGAAAATAATCGAACCACGATTTCTCCAAAGGTGCATGCATCAAAGCCAAAGATGACTGACAGCAGTGGACCGGGTGGAGCTGCCAGCTCAGCTACAATACAATTTTATGAAAAATAAATATTGGATATACACTGACTTTACCTGTGATGCTTAATGCTTTGAGATTCATACTCACATAAAAACAATCCTAACCCAAACAATTTCTCAGACTCACGTATATGAAAGCCAAATTTTGTGTACAACTATTTTATTGACATAAAAATGTTTAACATTACGAATACCAATGGTTGGAATTATGCACACATCTTTATGATAGCTATCTTACTCCATAAAAGAGAGAAGGGCTCTGTTTTTCATGCACAAGTTTGGTATAACAGCGTAAGCAGGTGCTAAAGACATGATCATTTTATGAACAAAACAGGCAAAAGAGTCTCTGGGAAAACTATAAACGTCTTAATATTTTGGTAATCTATCCATTAGACAGTGAGACTGGGACCAGACTGCCGTGTTTTTCTTCCGTAAAAACGAACCAAGCACCAATTTACAACTTACATGTGTCTTACTTACATGTGTCGCTCAGCCAGATGAATGCTTTGTTGCTTTGATTGGTTGTACGTCTATGTAGAGGCATTTTGGCCTGCGTTTGTTGATAACACCCCTTGGAAATCAAAATAGAACTGACAGGCTAACTCTTCCATAACGAAAGTGAAATCCGACCCAAGATTCAGTATGTGTTTCAGCTTGCTATATTTCCATTGTTTTTGGTGCTATGTCGGCCATTTTCATAACTTCCTTCTGCATCACGCGCCTGGCTGATGCCCAGAAAAGAGAAGACAAAGTTTAGTGGGTCCTAAGTGATTATTGCAAGAATTGCCTTTATAGCAGCTGTTTTTCAAAATTTGAAGCAAATTTTTGAAATGTCGCATTAAAGAAAATGTGAATTAGAGACATTTCCATCAACGAGTTGGTGCTAATCTTTGAAAAACCCTGGTCACCCACGATAGAAAATGAAAAGATGCCAACAGTGGGAACAGTTTCTTCTTCTTCTTTTGGGTTTTCCTTTAGAGCAGGTTGATTATTTTTCCAAATAGACAAAAATCACCTCAAGTGAGCATAAATGTTTTTCAAAAGTTTCACAGAATTTTGGTGTTTCCATCAAGCTTTTTTCATGCCAATCTTCAAAATGCACATAGAAATTAGTTGATGGAAATAAAACTGTTTTTTGTTGGTTTTTTTGGGTTTTTTAAAAAAATGCTAAAAAGAGTTCCTTTCAGTGATCAAAGGACCATAAATTCATCCATCCTGTCCAGCCCCTCATCTTTTCTGCCTTCCCACACTATCAGAGCATCATTTCTAGCCAATCATCATTTTGGGCATGAAGCAATAACTTTGTTGTTGCCCTTTTAATGCTTGTAAACTTGTAATTCTTTCTTTAGACTTATGTGCAACTCACTCTTCCCCATCAAAACTATTCAAATGAGAGGTTAAACTTGTTGCCTTCTGTCTTTATTATGATTTTTTTACAGCGGTGTCGAGATTCAGGGGTAACGTGTCCTACCTTATGGTCTTATGTCCTTCATGGATCTGTTATAGTTCATTTTCAAAGTATTTCTTGTTCCTATACTAAAATATTGTCATACATTTTAAATCAGTATCACCTTGTTGATTTAAAAGCTGGATTAAAAACTTTCCAGGTCCCTTTAACAATCTATCAAATTAACACCAGAGAGGAGACACACAGTCACACACTTGGATTTTACCTCTTTTAACGAGGTCACAGGAAGGAAAGGCTTGTTTTTATTGGTTGGTGATGAAGGTCTGATCATTGAATCTCACTTCCCAGAAAATCCTGAGTTTAATCCCAGAATCATTCACGCTACTGGAATACTCTGACATTGATGTAAATCTTTGCTGGCAACACAAACGACATTGATTGTGCTTGTAGTTGTAATAATGATGAATATCTCAGGAGTTTAGAATATCTAAAAATGTGTAAACACTCCTTTGTGTTCCCGGAATGAAAATGTTGTTTCTCAATGTGTAAGTTATTAAGAAACTAAAGCTGCGTAATAACAGAGTCTCTTCTTCTCGTGCCAGAACTAGATGACTGATACCATTAAACATCAATAGAAGTCTGTGAGTCACAGACTCAATTAATTGACGTGATGAAATGCTTGCACATCCAAACGCTGTTTTCCTGAGGGTTGTTGGGATGTTTGCTTTAGAGGAAGAGAGTGAAAGACAGATGGAGAGGAATGAGTGCGAGAGGCGCAGAAAAGCAGAAATGTTATCCAAGAGTGAGTGGGAAAAGCTAAATAACGAGCATTCATTTGACAGAGCAGGAGAAAAGCTCTTTTGAGAGTGGCTTATTAGATTTCACTGTACTTTGCTTTTAAAAGCCAGAAGTTTGGGACAAAATTATATGTTTGAGAGCAGTGTTAGCAAAAAATTCTGCCTCGAGTAGCAAAAGCAAAGACATTTGTCTCAACTGCGGAGCGGCCGGCTATTCATTTTGAGCAGAGACCCGTGTAATTTACCACTTTCCCAAGCACAATGTAAACTAAATTATGGGTTGTAATACAATGCATGGCTTACATTGATAACAAGGCCATTCGGCTACAAGGGAAAGAGTCAGAGGAGCTGGCCCCTGCACATGTGCGACTTGCACACAAGTCATTATCACATATACACACACACCCTCACACACACAAATCACTGTCAGGTTCAAGTCGGCACTGTAAACTTTGCTGCGAAAGTCTATTAAGGTCAGATCTAGTGATAATCTTTAGATTAGTTTACTGAAGCCAGCAGAGAGAGAACTAAACATTTGTTGGAATTATTTAAGCTCATAGCAGAGAAGGGAGAAAAAGAAAAAAAAGTTTACATTGCCTTGCCCGGGCCCTCGATTTCCTTTCCCAGGATATTAATGAGGAAATGACACACACTTGTAAAGAAAGAAAGAAAGGAAGAAAGAGAGGGAAGAAGGAGAAAAGGAGGGAGTGAGGGATGTAGGTTTCAGGGGGATGAGGGCTGGTGATTAATCCCGCTTTGACTCGACTCCGCCGGGAATTCCATCAAAAGGACGGAGAAAAGGGGATTTTAATTGCTGTTCCCTCTACGTTTCCCAAAACGCTTACCTACCTCTACCCTCCACCACCGCCGCCCTCCATTCCTTCCTCCGCCATCCTGGCGAGGGGGGTCGCCCTGGAATCCGGCAGGCCTCCCACCACACACACACACACACACACACACACACACACACACACACACACACACACACACACACACACAGACCCAGAATTACTTTCAGATGTGGGGTGAAAGCAAAGGTAGGTGTGTGCTTAAAATGCCACCTCACCCTCTGCGGCCTATGTGTGTGTGTGTAGCTCCTCATTTTAGTATTTAAACGTGTGTTTATCTTGCTGTCACATGTGTCTGTGCGCTGAAACCCCACCTGTATTCAGTTACAGTCTAATGCAGGGTCCTGGTAGAACTAAACCACCAGTCCTACTCAATGTGTTGATAACCTTACACAAAAGACTGACCCTTTTATGGCTGTTAGATTCGTCTGCGTGGATAAAACTGCCAGTGGAGTGTGTTCCTGCCACATCTGGTGGATGTGTTTCATCCCTCTGCCGTAGTGACTGTCAGAGTGGAGGCTGGGGACCCATCAGAGGTCCTTGACGGAAACCCTGCGGTTCCCCAATAAAAATGAAGAATAGTTTCATTTCTGTATTATTTCACCTACCACTTAGCTAAATCAGATTGTACTAACTGTACCATGCAGCTATGTTCCGTACCCTTTGCTACTTCATTTAAAATTTACAGACCTCCTACTCCCCTGGATACTTTTTAACTATTAGATCGTCAATTTATGATATTCTAAGCATTCCTGGAGTTATTTTAAAAGGTCATTCTGCTAAAATTTACTCATGAAGTTCAGATTGCTCACCAACAGAAGCATTACTCAGCCTGTGAAGCCAGTTTGATAAAGTATTTCTGCTGTTCTGATCTGAGCAGTCTGTTTTCATTAGCTCTTGATAGTTATACCTACGGAACAAAAATGCACTGTAATTCATATATAACTCACGCAACTGTGAGCCAGGAGGCACATTTTATTATGAGTCATATGTTTGTTGTTATGCTGAGACCTCTAGTGGCTGTAGTAATTATGAGTGGAGAAAAGGAGGAAGTCAAGTGATGTGGTATAAAGTGAGCGAGAAAGTCTGCGAAAGGATAGCAGTAGTCGATGGACAGATGGATCAAAGAACAACTAAAAAAACACAGTACTTTGACCAAGGAGACTGCTGTTCATGTCCAAAATGACACCAAAAGTCAACATTGTATTTTTAGTCATTATGCAAGTTAACTTGTAGCTACATCATGTTCTAAGTCTGTAACTACGTCTTCTGGCTACATACAGAAGAAGTTCTTTTAACCCAAATCATAATATCTTTTGGTGGAACTCAACAAAGTAGTTTTGTTGCTAAAACTCACCAAATAATGCCATTTCACAACATGAACTAACCCTTTCACAAAGTTAGGTAGAACAGTCATATTTCACAAGAATTGTGAAATGTATATTAGGGATGGATCAATTCTATTAAAAAATGTTTGTATCGTACAGATTTCAGTCAAAAAGGGCATGACAAATACTCTAAATCATTACTGCCTGATGTATAGGAGCATTACAGATTTAGTGTTAGCTATGGCAATGAAACTTGGTGGATAAAACGGCTTTAAACTGTGTGACTTTTATTTTGCTAAAAGCGATATGTTTAATATGATGGCTCATTTATGAAGACATCACGGCGGCGTCAGTGTGAGGAGGAGAGTAGGAAAGAACAACTCATTCTCCCTGCAGCATTAAACAGTCTCTTCATGCAAATTCAAACAATGCAAAAACTATTACCACCAATATTAAATGAAACACCTGCCAACCAAAGAATGGAGAAATTTCAGTGGCATTTCTGCACAGAAATGAGACAACAAAAGAAAACGAACCCAGGTTGAAGGAAATAACATAGGTTTTTAAAATCTTGTATTTAAGAGTCCCTGGCCTGCAGCAGCAGCACTGTTATTCTGTTTTAACAATCTGTGGTGCATAACTGAAAATAAAATAAAAAAAATGCTGTCCTGTACTGATCCACAGACATTAACCTTTACACTGCAGGGATTTAACTGTTGGTCAAATACAGAGTGATTTCTAATGAGTGGGTGGTATCAGGTTTAGTGTGCTCCTCAAGTGTCTCTGGATCTCTGGAAACATGGGAATGAAAGCTGTTAATATCCAACAGAGGGACCCGTCTGTCTGTCTGTCTCAAGCTGCCACACAGGTGTTACAGATGTACACAGAGTTTAGATTGACAATAAAAAACCATGCACCATTTCAATCCGCTTTATTTCATTTCTACTATCATGTTCAGCTGAAGGTGCCCTCATCCTCTCATTCACCTCGGCTTCCCCCTTTTACTTTCCCTTTACATCAAACAGGATCAAAGCAAAGAGGTTCTGGGAGGGGGTCTTTAAGTGGAGATAAGATGGGGGTGTTTGATTTCGACCACAGCTAGAGGTCTGACTGTCATGTCATGGATAGATGACTTTAACAAACTTCCCTCAGATGAAACCACCAGGCAGTAGAAATGTACCTCCCCCTGTGGCATCATATGGCCTTGGTTAGAGATAAGGGCCATTTTTAGCGTCATGTGGGGTTGTCTATCGATGGATCACAAGCTGTTAAGGGAAATGTAACTGCAGTTTGTCTGTTTTCTTTTCGCTACAAGTCAACAAATATTCTAGTCATCATTTGATGCTCCCATACGATATACACCTGAGCGTTATTCAGAAAAACTTCTTTCAGAAAAAAAGCTTTCTGGGCAATGACAAAGCCAAAAGAAAAAGGAAAGGGTCATGAAATATAGTTTTACATCTTTCTCAGTCTATAAATCCCCACCAACAAATGTTCACATAAACTTTGCATCATATAGTCCAGGTTAAAGACTTTTAAAAAGGTGTTTATCCGTTCTAAACTACTAAAAATACAGTTTACAATGCAGCAGGTTATTTTTTTTTGGTTATCTGTGCCGTCGGAGGGCAGCCGCAGGATAACATCTTTACTTTTGATGTTTGCAGGAACGGAGTGTAAGTGATGACATTTCCATGTCCACACAAATCAGAGAAGCATGGGGAAAACAGTCGTGTTTATGTGTGTTAAATACTGCTTACATATAACTCAGTGAGATAGAAATATCTGATAATGTGTGGATTGGTAATCATAGAAGAGGAGCTTGTTTTTCCTGGACAAATCTTCATCATGCTACATGGAGGAAAAAAAACTTTTCTTACAGTGTGGTATCTCTTCTGAGCAATTCTGAGAAATTCAGACAGCTGAAAAAGGTAGTAAACAAGTCAAATTGAAGATGGAGACATAAAGGCTGCAACAGTTTAGCAAGATCACAGTCAACATATTTCAATAATGTCAATTAAAAAATGTAGTGTTTTAGTGAATATTAATGAATAATGATAAAATGAATATTAAAACTTTGATTAATATAGTCATCTTTCAAAAATAAACACAATAAATAATTTGTACTCAAAGCTTTTAACGACCCCTATTTATGTGTGTTGTTAGATGGCGACCTCTAGTGGCCGTAGTAATTATGACGGAAGCAAAGGGGGAAGTTGGGTAATGTAGTGTAAAGAGCGAGAAAGTCTGTGAATAGAGGTCAGGGTCAAGGGATCGATGGGACGAAAACACACGACTTTGAACCAGGAGACCTGTATTTAACCACATTGGACACTGTTCATGTCCAATGTGAAACCAAAAGTCAAGACGTTTGGTAACTGTAATGTTATCTCTGTTGCAAGTTCTTGTGAGAGTAAGTTGCTGAGACAGACACAGCTAAAAAAATTCTCCTGATTTGTCCGTCAGAGAAATGCCATTTTTGTGTCAGACTGTTCAGAAGACGTGTCCTATGAAAAATGGGTCCAATATTTACTTTGGGAACTTAAAAGACTCTAAACCCACAGATAGATGAACTATAGAGAACCGTCTAGTTTCTAAACTGTCTCTGGTTAGAAGGTCAGGGTTGAATGGATCACACAAACCTACGTCTGTGACCCAGGAGATCAATTGTTTCATCACGATGAAGTCACCGCATGGGGCAAGAAATAGTCCCGCACATAGCCTCCTGTAAAACCCCAACGTTTATCTGTGTTTACAATTTTGGTTTTGTTCAGATAAAACAAACATGTTAATTAGGGAGATTTACAGATACTGCTTTCCTCTGTTTCTAATTTATATGCTAAGGTAAGCTCATACCTACAAACAAGAGAGGAGGTATCGACCTTTTCTATAACACTTGGCAAAAAAACCCCAAATTATTGTGTTTCCTTTGAAGCCATGCTGGTGTATATCAGTTTGTGGCATCCTCTGTTGAAACATTGGTTTTAATTGCATGGTGACCTGATGATCATTTTACACTCTCCTGTTTCTCCTGACTGTCTCACACAAGAAATAAAAACATTTGTTTGCTGAACATGAATCTGTTTTGTATTTCTGGCCTTGTTTTCAAAAAGTAAAACAAAAATAGCATTTTTTATTTTTATTTTAATGACAATGTTTCCATGGTGTGGGTGAATAAATTCACCTAAACTGAAGCTCAAAGATAAGGACATATGAGGTTCAAATGTTGTTGTTTTTTTTTTTTTTACAGTTTTGCAATAGTGTGGGAAAGGATGGAAAACTGTATCTAAACAAAAACTCATTATGTCCTCGTCTCATGTGTGGCACAAACCACCGGGTAGGAACATATTATTTTGCTTTGTGTATAATGGAAAGCGCATGTAATGTAGAAACCCATGTGAGAAGGAAAAAAACAACAAAAAAACACAATTCATATTCTTGCAAATAAACTCCAGAGCAATGCGTGTTATCACTGCGGCTGCATGGAAGTGATAGCAGACATTTGTTTTCTCCTCCATGAAAAACAGAGCAAGCAATGTTTACAGACACCATGTAGGACACAAAATGTAAACAGGGAGACGCGGCGCAGGAAGGAGCGATGTGGCAGCACATTTAATTAAATGCAGCCACGGGAGATGAACATAAAACATCATGAGACAGAGTTAGATGTCATAATGTCTTCAAGATCGGATCTTAAACGTCACATTGACAGCAGGGTGGAAGTATAGATGCTTTAACACTATATTAACTAAATATGGCTGCTAAAAAACACATGTAGTAAAGGGCTAAGATAATACATATTTTTAGTATTTTTTTAATCCTTATGCTTTATTTTGTGACTTTTATCGCCTTTTGATATGTGAGAACAATAAGTGTTGCATAAGTGTTTTATCTAGATGCACAACAGTTTTAAGCTGCTGTTAATTAAGCCTTGTGTGGTCCCAGAATCTATCATTTATAATATCCGATGTGATTAAATAGACAATATCACTTAATGCATCACATCAAGAGATTGTTTTTGCACTCCTTTGTGTCAGGCGTGCTTCTAGTTAGCAGCCGACAAGAGTGTCAGATCATAATCAACGCGACACCTGCTGGGACTACCCAGAAGCCCCTGCTCATATGGGCCGCATTACCGGTCTGTCTAATCGGCCTGCTCCACTGTGAGAGCTAAAACCTCTGTGCTGTGATTGGTGGAGCTGAGCATTTGAGACTGTTGGGTTCATGAGTGTGATGCTGTGAATCTGTGAAAGTGTTGCATGAGTATGTATGGATATTTAGTATCGATATGATCCGAGTGCCGCTCTAAAATCCCTAAATGCTGTTTTAATTTGTTTTTCTCCTCATGGAAAGTGGAAAGAGACAGCCTTGTGCAGGAAAAAACATTCTTCATATTCAATAAATGAACTCGAGGCCACTTCCTAAAGGCTGTAGCCATAAGCTTGTGGGTTTATAAAATGTAAAATGTTGCTACATCATTTGTTTTGAGTGATTTTACACCCCGAGATGAGGTCTGTGGAGTGTTCTCTGTAATTTTGCCGCTCTGCCAGCCTCCTCCGTCAATCCCATGATCCTCAGGGAAACATTCTCCTTAGCCCTCAAACAATACCGAGCCCTTCTGGTACATATTTTACAACCGAATGGTGTCATAGGCACGCAACAATGCCAGAACACATTGTGCAGGAAAAAATAAAAAACTACATATGCATGTTTAATGTGTACATGCACACACATACACATACACAAAGACAAACACACAATAAAAGTCAATAAAAGTGTTTTAGGATGCTCAGGAGAGCAGAGTTTTAAGACTTTCTTCCTGCTTTCACTCCTGGATACCCAACACTTAGGATTTCAATTACTATCATTCTGTGTGTGTGTGTGTGTGTGTGTGTGCATGCGCACAGCAGTCCTCCATCAGTGCATGTGAGTCTAGAGCACAATTAACGACCTCTGTTCTCTGGTAGCCGGCAGCCAAGGTGGAATGGTTCTAGTTAGGGGGGAGAAATGGCGTGAAAAGAAAGCTTAAAAAAAAAAAAAAAACGAGAGAGAGAGAAAGGCTAAATGCACTCTGGCTCCATGGTCGTCTCCTGTGACAGCAGAGGCTAAAGCGCTTGTAAGCCTCATTTCCACCCGGCTTACTCACTGAATTTAATGCAACACTTGTGGAATAAAGTCGATTTTTTTTTTGCTTCACCTACTTGAACTTTGCTTTACTTACAGTATATTAAAACTAGATGGAGCACAGAAGTATTCATGGCTCTTATTATTAATGCAGTAAGAAAAATGTTGAATTTAGTGTCTTTACATAGTGGTGACAATACAGAGTTCAGAGGGTAAAAAGCAGAAACAATCTTAAACTTGGTTTGGAGGCAGTAAAGAGAAGAAAAATTACCATTAGCAGCCAAAGACCAAAGCAACCTGTGATCCAGAAAAGGGTAATTTGTTTGATTAATTGACTATCAATCAATCTTAAGAGAAAGATCAGCGATTTCAAATCAATCTTGGTTTCAGTTGCAGCTCCGATTCTTCGCCCACATCCAGATTCCTCCGAACGCCGCCTGCAAGCCGTGACCTTGACTGGAGTTTACTGCAGTGGGAGCACAGTCAGACTCCAACCACAGTCAGTGTACTGCTGCACACTGAGTTAATCACACTTTCTATTAACTTTTATTGGTTACACACATGTAATGACGTTTAATTGAGTAGAATGTACAGAGTTTAAGGCTATTTTTCTAAGCTGCTTTGGATTGTGTCCATTGTGGCCTGCTACCAATGTGGTGAAAACAATATGAATGGAGCCACACACACATACAACACACACACAAATACACACACACACACACACACACACACACACACACACACTTTAACCCAGTAGTAACTAGTGCTAAATTCCTGCTAATATGGAATGAAGGAGATTTTTTAAATTAGATTAATACATGTGTTATATTTTGGAAATGATTGCATTTACTTTTTTTAAATACATTTTGACAATATTCCGACACGGCCCACTGGAGTCTAATGCTACGAATGGTGTAATACTGGTAATATTGGTGTAGCCTAATCTTCATCTGCAACTGTGCATAAATAATGAGTTTAACAGAATAAATAGACATTCAAAAATGTAAAAGAAAAAGCTACATATGTTGATTGTGAATTTGAATGTCATTGTTATGAATGAAGCTTTGAATTTTCAAACTATTCAATACATCCCATTGTACTCAGACACTACAGTTCTGACAAGGTATGATAAATGGACAAAAATGTGGGGAGCCTTCTGATAAGTCAAGTAAAAGCAAGATTAACCTTTAAACTCATTATCTTGGATTGTTATACTCCTTCCTATTGGTCAGAGAGGTAAAAAAATGAGCCAATCTGGGTTAAAGACAAAATTCCTGAGGTTGTTCTTGTTGCTCTTGAGGTGCGTTCAGCCCAGACACACAGGGCAAAACATTTATTTAAAAGAGAAGTAATGGTGGTGCGTCGAACCTGTTGCAAAATTAAAGGCACTGGTTTTTTAATATGCTGTGTTTACAAAAACATCACTGCTAATTGGGTAACACCTTTGACACTCCCACAAAATGAGACCAAAATTAACTCAAAGAGCAAAACAGTGCACACAGTTTTCAGACTGGACGTGCCCCAAAACAACAAGAAGAAATCAAAAAGAAAAGACAAAATCAAGTAGAAAAGAGAAAGAACAGAACAGAAGAGGAGAAATAAGTTGTTTAAGGTTAAGAAAAGATTAATGAGGAGGGCAAGAACAAAACAGAAACAGAGAGAGGAAGTGTAACATGAGCAAGTCTGTAATTGTAAAATTAGTCTCCATCATAACACTTACACATTCACATTAACCAGGACACACACGCAAGCACACACACACACACACACACACACACACACACACGTTTAGTCTCAGTTTCATGAATCTGTAACAGTAGATTACCAGCTCAGAGGAAACACACATTCAATCTTAAACCCACATTTCTACATTTATATTTGGTGAATTAAAAAACAAGACTGTTTTCAACTTTCAATTTCAAGAAGGAAAGTTCACATCCCTGCGTATCCAATCGTGGCCTGAGAACACCTGTTCACTGTTTCGTTTGGCTGTATTTATTTAATTATGTGACCACATCACTTTTTCCGGCTCTAACTTTATTTAGAATGGGTCAGTGCACGTCGTGTCTGGATTATATCAGTACGAGAAGTTCAAAATTGGGTGTGGAGTGAACCATGTTTGCAGAAAAGTCAGGCCATCTATCTGTGTCTCTCTGGACCCTCATCAGCGGACGTTTCCTAAAAAATAAGAAAAATCAGGCTTTGTTTAAACACTGAGGAGAAGGAACTGGACGGTGCTTTGCAGCCTCGAGGCATGAATGAAACTGCTCAGGATGTATTGACACTAAATGGCACATTTTGCTGGCAATTCATTGTGCATCCTGACAGTTGCTAACAGGTGATGTTTTGAAAACACTCATGGAGGCTTCAGCAATTTCAGAATTTCAGAGCCATTCAGCTGCCAAACTCTAACCTTCCAATGCAAGAAAAAGTTTTTTTTACCACATTATTCTTCTTATTATCGTTTGTCTTCTGAAAACACAGATCACAATAGCAGCAGTCAACACTTATCTTTACTTTCTAAAAGTCTTTTAAATGAGTGGAGTTGCAGCATACAGTTACTTTACAGTGTCGAAACAAGGCAATATTGGTTGAATTTAAAAGGCTGTAAGTATCAAATATGTGCAAGTTGATTTCATAATTCACCAACAAGTGTAAAAAATTAAGTATAAAACCCATCGTGGAACTTTATACTTTGGAAAATGTGATTTATAGATTTTTAATCAAGACCATAATTATTTCCAGTTTTCCCTTAAAAAATGTCTTTCACTGGATTAAAAAAAAAGAGTATTCACGATGCCACATCTGCACAGCCCGTGTCCTAAAAATGACGCTCATTTGCAACTAAATTGCATCAAATATCTTTTGAAGCACTATTTTTAATCGACATGACAAGGAAACATTCATGTTGCAAACAGCCAAATTAAAAATGTTCACCGTCAACATATTTTCTCTCCAAACCAATATTCCCTCCTACTAAAGTATGTTTTTATGGTTCTCTTTAAGCAGCTCAAAGCACCTTTTTATGGTTTAACCGAAACCAAACTGGAATTAAATCATTCACTAATCCAAATCTAACAGCACATGGGAGGAACAAAGCAAATCCAGGTTGCTTGAATGCTGAAATGTGTCAACCCTTTCATCAGCTGAACTCCTCCTTGTGATTTCAGTGCTGTATAATCATGTCACACTTGTTGAATTGGAAAAAAAGGCTTGCACTCAGCAATTAAACTCCCTCTAAATCGCATTTGGCAAAGCAAATTAGCAGTATGCAAATGTCCTTTGTAGAGGACACGGTTGGCGTACTGTATATACAGCTGTTACCTCTGTAGAGCAAACACAGCCTTGACTTGTTATTTGCCATTCAGCAGCTTCACTGAAATAATCAGGATTTATACACATCAACAACTGTTGAGCAGAGGGAGAACAATTCTAAATTCTGCATTGAGCCTCTGGCGGCAGATGTCCAGAGGGAACAGATTCATTCAAGCTGAAACTGATTGGGAAAGAGAGGAGTCATTTGCTCCAATCAGACCGGGTGTTGTTGCAACAGCCTCATGGGTTCTGCTGTGTCATTCACAATCCTTTGCTTTTTCTCTTCTTCATCAGTCTTTCTTCACTTCTCTTTCTCTCTTTTTTCCCGTCTGTTGCACAAAAAAAATCTGAAGTTCCACATCAGCATCTTTCCCATCTTTTATCTTCTGTTTATCCCTCTCGTCATTACTCTTTTTCTCTGTCTGTGAGTTTGTCTCTCTCTCTCTTTCCCTGGACCACATTCAGCTGACGATTCTTAGAAAATCAGCCATTGTTTAAACACAGTGGAAGACTGGCTGTCTGACTGGTGCTACACAGCTTGGGGGTATGAATGAAACCGCTGACCACATAATGACACCGAGGAACGCAATCTTTAACTAAAGTCTTTACTATAAATTCACTTAAAGAGTACCTGACATGTATGTAGTGTTTGTGTCCGTACCTTCCTCTGCACTTCTCTCTTTCACTCTGCCTCTCGCTGTCTCTTGCCAGAAAAACCATTGCTGGAAACAGTGTTTTGTAAAAAGCTATTTGTTTGTCTTTCTCTGCGCCATCTCTCTTTAGATGATTTATTTGACTGCATTGCAGCGCTCAGCTCCAGTTTCAGGCGGTTCGGCCAACGTAAACCTTGTCACAACTCTGAATTCCTGACCGGGCTACAGCTTCCAGGCAGAGCTACAGTGGATCAGCGCTGGATAAATACACGAGATAAGCTGCGCCAGAGCCGTGCATAGCACACGAGTTAGGCAAAGGCCTCCTAACCACGGATGATAATGGACGGCGGGGTGCTTCATCTGACATCTGAAGTCAGAGGGGATCGGCATTTTCGAGTGAGGCCACTATCATTGTTTCATGTCAATCTGGATGCCATGCAGAGGGTGCAACCAGAAATCTGTCAAGTGCAACTTAACATTTTCCTTGGTCGCACTAGTGCACCTGACATTAAGCAGGTGTGTCACTGCACCCTGTACTCCCCAAACATTACATCCCTAAAAAATACAGGTACTTCAAATCAAAGAGTACTATTATTGTTTTTTGGTCAAGACAGATCCTTCAGTGCAGGTTACACTTGTCTGTGGCCCTGGAAGGTCCAGACCAGACCTGACATATAAGCAAAGTCAACCACTTTCCCCACCTGCCTCCCATGGCAGAGATGCCAAGCCCGAGTCATTTTAGATGTGGGGGAGCAAAAAAGTGTGTGCGTGTCCACTGTGTATTTAGATAACTTTACTGTAATATATAGGCTGGAAACCAGACGAATATGCCGAGCTTCAGACTGATTTCCAGCAACGGTGTTCCCCGCTGGGCCGATCAGCCCATTAGACAGAATGAGAGAATTGATAGAATGTCTGACCGACGTCAAGTGCGCCTCACGAAACTTGGATCAAACTGTCAAATAGTGAAGATTGTGGTACTGCGTTCTCGCCTTTAAATGTTTTCAAAAACACATTTAAGTGCACTGTTTAGCTGTAATTTGAGAAAGTTTCTGACCAGGCGACGATGTCTCTCAGCCCACATTATGCTACTCTTATACCAACATCATATGTAAACATGTGGGTGGCACTTACATCTTAGGCGAGTAGGCGATCCAGGGGGCAAATTGTACTCTGGGCCCTTCTAACCCAACGTCTTCGGCTGAGATGGTTTCATGTAACTCAAAAAACATTAATCTGCATGTTTACTCATGTTAACCTCATTTTAGGAAATGATCCATGTGAATGGGAACTGGCAAAAAATAGGTAATGCTTAAAATGTATTACTGCAGCACTAAAGGGTGTGGTAAAACATTTTTGGAGCACCTAAATGAAAAAGTTAGTCCGGAGCCATATGATGCTACTGAAAATCAAGTGTGTAACTGCCGAAGGCCTTCAAACAGCAACATCTATCTGAAGTTTGCTACCATTTGCTACAATTAGCCACCACAAGCTGCTGGTCATAGCAGACCAACTGATGTTTGGGCCTAGTATATCTAATTGAGCCAAGCTGTGTTCATTATCTGCAAATTCAACTTTACAGCACAGGAAACACATATTTTCAGTTTAACTGTGCCAAACGAGCCATCCAGCCAGTCAGAAATCTGATCATTTTCAAAAGCTGAAACAGTTGTAGCTGCACAGAAGAACACCGCTGTCTAACATGATCGATCCCAACATTTCAAATCATATTTAATTTTTCACACTTTAGCCTCTCTCTCGTTATTAACCACAGCGGTGGATGTCTCACAGACGAACAAAATCAGTTGTAAGTTATTGCACAAGCATTTTCACAGAGTGTGAGAGTTTATGTTACAATGAATTAGAGGGTCACAGTTTGCTGCTCAGACTGTTGGCAGATGCTGAGGAACAGGGATCACAGTGTCACTCAGTATCAAAGTTTCAATGCTCACTTTCTACTCTGCAACCAGCGAGATGAAGTGGTGAGAGAGAGAGATGCCAGCTGGAGCGAGAAAGCTGCTGACTAACAAGTAAATCCCTTCAATTTGCTAGACTATGCTAACCTGACAAATAATATATGATACATAAATCCTGTGTCATGTTGGCCCATTATTTATCCTACAGACCACACATGTGTAAGTGCATGTTACTTTGCAATGTTTTTGTATATATGTTTTACCCACTCAGTAGTTTGTAGCTTTCCTTGTATTAACCTCAAAAGTCCTTGCTGCTCGGCCTGTACAGTACACGTTGTTCGCTTTCTGTGCCTAAAAAAATATCTGATTTCAGTCCTGCTTTGGTTAGCCATTAGCCTTTATTATATTAGTCAGACCCATTCATAAGTTTACAATAATATTCTTTGTGTTGTGCATCTGCTGCTCAGAGCAAAGCAGGGCATCTTGGGTAAAACAGCAGAAACCATCTTTTTGGATTAGTATCTGTCTGTACCAGTGGTGGTATGTAACTAAGTACATTTACTCAAGTACTGGACTTAAGTACTACTTTAACGTACGAATCTTGAGTTTTTCCATTCATGTAACTTTATACTTCTACTCCACTACATTTTAGAGGCAAATATTATACTTTTTTATAACATTTAGCTTTAGTTACTTTTCAGGTTGAGATTTAAGATCAATTTAAAATGAAATTAAAAACATTTTTTTAATAAATTAAAGCACATACAGGTATATTACGTAGTTAAAATCAGCCCTATCTTGACAACAGTACTGCTTACATAAAAGCATCAATAACAATAATTAAAAAATGTATGGAATATACATATATATACATATATATATACATATACACATATATATATATATATATATATATATATATATATATATATATAACATATAACATATAACATATAACATTCTGAGTGGCGTCATTCTGCATAACAAGTACATTTTGATGCCAATACTTTTGTACTTTTACTTCAGTAAGTTTTGAACGCAGGACTTGAGTAATTTCACAGTGTGGTATTAGTACTTTTACTTAAGTAAGGGATCTGAATACATCTTCCACCACTGCTCTGTACTTATTTATTCTAATAAATGAACTGGAAATCAACGTTAAGCTCAGTGCCCGGTTTGCAGTTTGCGTGAGTGACCTTGTGGGGGACATAAAGAGTAAAACCATGCCTGCAGTGCATCCACACAATGTCTTGTATGATCTTTTTTAGTTAGAAACTCGTGGTCAGGCCTGGAATTCACTGCTTTTTGTTTGTCCTCTGACCCAGATTTTCCTCACCCTAATGTGAACTATGTGCTCTGGGCTGATCTAAAGCTCCCCAAACAACCCAGAGCGCCTCGATCAGGGGTCGGGCTAACCTGTGAAGTCATTTCTACTCCAGCGAAACAAGGATTAGAGGAGAAACAGCGACCGGGGCTGCTGGAGTACATGTGTGTACCCATGCATGTGAGTGTGCATGCCTGCTGTGTCATGGATTGAAAACATGCATGCATATGTTGTGATGCATATGGGGTAATGTATTGTGTGCGTCTTTGTGGTTGCATATTGTGTGTGTGTGTGTGTGTGTGTGTGTGTGCCTGGTCTGAGCCTGGCTGTAAGGCCTGAAAGCACCCACTCTGTGTTTTTCTACCAGTGTTTGATCAGGCTGACAGGAGACCATTGTTTAGAGCCGGCTGGTTAAACCTTTGTGACCGAGTGCCGCTTGGCAGAAAAATTGCATTTCTGAGCGTTAGATACACAAATGATGGCTTAGATTGGGTCTTTCAACATTTTTCATTCCATGACCTGAGCAAGACAAGTCACTGACCCCGTTAGCCAGGATAACAATAATAATACTGCTGCTGTTATTCAGGGACCTACACCAAAGCATTCTCGTGGTGCCCGGGACATATTTTAGGCCTCAAGGAATGATGTAAGAAACCAGGACAGCAATAATACTTGCCTATCCGTAGGTTTTTACTTTTTTAGTGCTCCTAAACATGCTCCTTATTATGATTGGGGAAACCCACTGTAGCAAAAATGAGAAGATGAAAACGTGACATAAAACATGTCAACAAAATGCCCTGAGAAATTTTTATTTTCTTTAATTTACTCCTTTTTCCCCAAGTTATTGATAGAGTCATTCTTGCCAAGACTGATGATTAAAAAGACTATTACCTCTGCCAAGGAGTTATGTTTTCCACTCCATTCATTTGTCTGTTTATCAGCAGGATTAGAGGAAACCACTGGCCCAATTTTCATGAAGCTTGGTGGAACGTGGCAGATGCACTGATTATTTTTCAGTTACGTTAACTTTGAAAGATAGGGCATTTTGGTCTGGCAGTCTGTCCGAGGAAAGTTGTTGTACAGCTACTGTTAACTATTTTATTGAGTTTCCTTTAAGTGGTTACACAGTCTGTTTGTCTCTTTCAACATGAAAGATAAGAATGGTTTAGACTACGAGTCTCTGTGTTGTTGTTTTATTATTCTCATTAGTATATAACCCTCAGCTCGTTTTGGATGTCAGTTCTGTAGAATGTGATTAATTGATGCCTTAATTCACAGCTCAGGAAAATCAAACTTATTCCGGTTTGAGCAGTGAAGCAAATGTGGAAGTGCCATGAGGCTGCATTCTTTCAAAAAGTCCAGCAGGGGTGGCCACTATCGGTTGCGAAAGAAGTCCGGTCTATCACAATACAAAATGAGACTACTTCTCACTTGATTTTATTACCTCAATAAAAATGCTTGTTGCAAGATTATGGTCTCGTCGCAAATCAAGTCTTCTTCAATACAAAATGATGTTAACTGTGTGAATAATGATCCCATTCAGAAAAAAATAAATGAAAAAGCAGGGTTTGCTTTTTGGGTGTGGCTACCTTGTGATTGACAGGTTGTGATTGACTAACATGGAGATGGGCGCGCAGTGCACTGTCCTCGGTTGTCAGGCAGATCCATCCATGATCCACTCCTCGCTCCTCCCCAGTCCAAATACAGTCTATTCCGGTTTCAAAAAACAAAGACGGTGACTGATGTAGAGCAAGATTGCGACAGCCGTAACGCAGAACTTGATGCTTCAAATGGGCAGTCTACAAACTAATGTGTGACACACAGACTGTATAATAATAGACGTAGTCACCGTGACGTGACCCATTGCTTTGTGGCCCGTTTGAGGCATAGAGTTCAGCGTTACACCATCTTGCATCGCCATCTTGTTTCCGATACGGAGAGCAGACCATATTTGGACTGTGGAGGAGCGAAAGGGATCTGACGACACTGACTACACGCCTCTCTACACCTCAACAACCTCAACTGAGAGAAGCCGCTGCTAATCCATGTTATTCACTGAACTGGAGCAATAACTGGGATGTTAATTTTTATCAAAAACATAAACTAAATGTCAGTTACTTACCTAAGACCTAAGAGAAATGAACAGAGACTCCTTGGAGTGTCTGTTAGCCCAACCAAATGCTGAACAAGACATTAATAATGAACAAAACGTTCAAATAAACTGTCATTAAGTGAACAAACAGTAAATGGGTCAAAGTTATGACATCGAACTGGTAAACGTCCTTTAATATAACTTTATTGACACGTTGCCGTGGATACACATTGTTTTGCTTCTCAAAGGTAGCCATGCCCAAAATCAATTCTCAAAATTCGATTCTTTATCCTATTTTCTTCTAAATGGGGTCATTATTTGAACTATTAACATCAAATTGTCTTGAACAAGATTTTTTTTCCAACTATCTTTTTATTGAGAACAAGTCATATAGTCACAAGTCACAGTCATATACACAGATAATACTTTGTGATTTTTTACAGAACACACATACAAATACAAATCCCCCCACCCTACAACAACCTGGGCAGTGCATCCCAATCTAAGAAAATTAAATAAGTAAATGAGAATGAAAAAGAAAAAAGATAGCAATAATAAAAATTACAATATAAATATATTCAACAGATATGGATAGTTAAAACAAAGAAAAAAGGATAGTGGAGGTAATTTGAAAGTAAAACTTGAGGATAACTGAGGAGGCTGTGTTGGCTGTGCCATGCATCATCCTTCAGGATCTGGTATTCGTGGATTCATGAATTGAACAAGATTTTTTACTAGAGATTGAGACCATAGTGTTGATGTGTCACCAAAAAGAAGTTTTCTCATTTTGTATTGAAATGAATGGACTGAAATCCTCCTGCAACCTTCGTCAGTGCCCCCCTGCTGGAATGTTCGGTAGAATGCAGCTTCAGGCACTTCCATGTTTGCCTCACTGCTCAGACCCGGAGGTTGCTGTCTGGTGTGACATCACTGTGACTACGTCTGTTATTTATATGGAGTCATCTTCAAACATGTTTATAGAGCTCACTGCACAGTCATCTGTTTGGCCACTGAGCTTTCCGACTACATCAGCTTGCAGCTATAAAGGCATTTTAGTGAAACTGTCAAAGGAAGACAGCTTTAGTGAACGTCTTTTCAAACCCGCAGTCTCTGGAGAAAAACAAAAAGACTGTATTTCTATTATATAATGTATCACTACATATACAGTATGAAAAAAGGCATTTATCGACCAGTTTAATGGGAAATTCTTTCATTTTTTATTATATTATCCACTTATGTAGGGGTTCTACACACCACATGTGTAACTGCTGGATTCTCTGTGAACAAAGTGTTCCTCAGAGTTGCATCAAAGCATCCATGATGTTCCTCCCGACTGTCCTCTAAAAGTTGCAGTGCCACCCGTGTGGTCCAACACTGACTGTCACGTGCTGAAAAGCCACATAATTCATGTAGAGCTCCAGAAATTCTCATGAGAGCCGTCCTGGAGCCGCTCGTTTCTTATAAAGGGACATCTCCCAGCTCGCCTGGGTTTAAGCAAGAGTGCGGTTCAGAGCCGGAGCTCTCCCAGGGAAGTCCAGACTTTTGGGATTTGGCCAAAGAATATGTCTGTTTGAAGCACTACAAAGGCGGGAGTCAAGAGTGGGTTAAAAGGGTTTAAAAATGTTGTTGGCCCAGACTGACGATCAGTGTGAAAAGGGTTTTTTTTTTATAAAATAAAACGGAGACAAATTGTATCACTTAAAAAAGCAAATAACAGATTAGTGTGGATGTGTCTGCATGCACACACACACACACATTGCACAATAGGCTCTCCCCACTCTGACAGTGTAATTATCTGTCTGTCTCTGGTGTTTGTAGCCAACATGGCCCACACGGCAGAAACCACTTCCCCTCTGTCACAATGGACAGAAGCACAGAAGAGATAAAAACAGACTGGAAATACCTTAGGGGTCTCTGATTCTTTCCCCTCTTTTCTATCTATTGAATATCTGTCAGTAGTGGATTAAAAAACAAAAAGCAGCCTAAATACAGATGAAAAAACTGATTTTTGTGATTTCCAAAGATGTAGTGATTTTTAACATTGCGGCCTGCGCAGAAAATCAAAACCATGTGGAGAGCCGAGGAGCAGAGGGTGAGGAGGAAGAGAGCAGGGCAGAGCAGCTGAAAAATGCTGAATTGTCATCCGTCTGCCCTGTCTGCACGCCACCAGACGAGCTGACAAGGACGACCAACCCCAGCAGAGATGACTCAGTGCCTGGGTGGAAACATCGGCACTTTCTTTTTAACCTTTATTTATTTGGGGAATACTTGCTGATCATGCAAGCTCTTTCCAAGCTCCGTATCACACGACCACGAGTCCTCTTTTTCTCTGCGGCCGCTGGGGGTTACCTGCCCCGCGCATCTCAATATCACAGTGTTGAAAGAAGTGACTCATTCTTTCCTGAACCAGACTTCCACAGTATGGGGATTCAAGCCGCAGTCCGTCCAGCCACAAACCACATGGGCAGGCTTTACTGTGTAACAACAATGGTGTTAAGTTGATTCTCATAAAGTATATTAAAAGGTGCTACTTGTAACATTTTTTTCCCTCAGAATTAAAACCACGTTTCCAATAAACCCTGTAGCTTCCTGTGGCATGTGAGTGTGTTCTGAAAAGTAAGAAGAAAGGACAAGAGCCAGTAACAGCGCTTGATAACAGCAGAAAAACACTCCAAGAGCTTTTAACTGTCATCTTGAATAATGGTCGTGGTGTGATTTGTGCATGGAAAAGCAGTGCTATTTTATGCCTTACAGCTATTTCCCTTTGGGTGTGAGGAAAACCAGCAAAATAAAACAGGAGAGAGAAGTTCTGACAGGCTGACAATTTCCATGGTGGTGCTGTCTGTTAATGGCAAAACTGTACTAGATAAATACATTATAAACTAGGTTGGCATTAGGTGTACTGAAGTTGTTTTATAGTCACATGTTTGATGTATTTGATGTTTTCTTTTATGAAGAAATAGTGCGTATAATTTTCAGGCATGCTGCCCTAGAAAGTAGTTTTGCACATTTTAAATTTAAATACATCAATCTGGTGTGTTTTGAGAGCAACATTAAGAGGCTGGATCTATATTTTAGCAATATTAGCAACTTTTTTTTAAAGGAAAAATATGTGACAAAATACCATTCTGAAGAACATATTGTTGTGCTGCAAACTGTATTCTGCAGACTTAAAGGAAAAAAATCGCATCATGATTTTTCGCATCATGATTTTTCATCAGAAATTTTCATTCAATTTTTTTTTCCAAATTGTGGGTCCCTAGTGAGTTACACAGCAGATGCCGGGAGCAGGGAGCAGGGAGCCCGTCCCCCCTGCAGCGAGAGAGGGAGCAGAAAGAACCAAGTTCATGCCCACAGGAAGGGGTAAGGTCCAGGCCAGCGGTGCTGTAAAGCTCATGGCTAGAGCTGTGAGCAACCTTAATCCAGGCTGACCAAGACACAGAGAAAATGCACCCAAATGTCAATCCAGGGCCGGGAAGAGGTATCAAGAGGGGATCTGCGGGACACCGAGCAGCCGTCACTGGCCTGCAGAGTTTAATTCCCCAGGCAGACTGACCACACCCGTTAAGAAGTACAATATTTCTGGTTCATTGTGGAACTTTAAATGTTACTTTGGGGCGAACAGTGTTATTGCAACAAGAAAACTTGGTAACGCTTTATATTAAGGTCCTTGTAATAACCATTAATTAACAAGTAATAAGGCCCTTGTAAGTCCTTACAAGATGCTTATTAACATTATTGTGTGTTTATAAGCTTATATAAGTGTTAATAATGGCATTACAAACACCCATGACCCACCCATTATGTCTTTGCCATGCCTTTATTAATCTTATTTTGTTTGCTTATTGATATTAAAATATACTTTATTGCTCATCTATTATAAGTTAACTATAAGTTAACTATGCTTTTTGCAACTACCGGATCTAAAGCGAGAACAATGCCTTATTACTTGTTAATTAATGGTTATTAAGGACCTTATTATAAAGCGTTACCGAAAACTTTAGAAATAAGATGTAATCATTTTCTTCAGAATTCTGAGGTTAGTTGTGCTGGAAAACTATAAAAAAAAACGACTTTCTTTAATAAAATGCATGCATGTCCTTTTAAAAAAAATACTTTTTTTCTAATGCTTCAATGAGGTCATCATGGGAACGTGTGTGAGTGTGTTTTTATGAGTCAATTTGTGTACATAAATTCTCACGTTTCTCAGCATTACCTGAGACAATGCCCGTACCCTGATTAAAGGACAGCTGATATCCTTACATCAGTGGTTGCCATGGCACTTAATTGGCACAAATTACCCAGAGTGTGGCGATCATTTCCTCATTAAGTGCTTAGGGAGGTCACAGCGGCTAACGTTACACCAATCACTTGAAGCGTTCTCAATCAAGTCCTCGGATTACCGGAGTGTTGCCTCAGCCTGGGCAGGATCAAAAGGAGGTTCTTTTTCTTTTCACTTAATCATCTCTTTCTGTATTTGCTGAAGCTTGTGTTGCTCTGAATAAGACATATTTACTGTCTTCTCTCTCATCCTTTCTGTACATATCCAAGCAATTTCTCTTCTTCTATCCCAGGAGAAATTATCTTCACATCTGTCTTCTCAACAAAACGCTCATTTCTATCTCTGTCTTTCTACAATTTCAACCTCATCTTCATGTCCCCTGCTTGTCCTCTCCTTCCTCTACATTTCAACTCCTCATTTATCTCTCTGTGAGTCTCTTTCTCTGACTTTCTCTCCCTGCATCCTTCCCCTTTTGTCCCTCCATGCACTCCCTGTTTTGTCTACTTGATTTGAGCCGCCCGAGGCCTGCAGTTAAAAACAAGTGATTGCAGTTTTATGATTTTACAAGAGGAGAAGTGCGAGTAGGAGGAGGAGAGAGAAGACAAGTTCAAATTTAAGGGAGAAGAAGAGGAGGAATGATGGAAGAAGAGCTGGAAGAGAAAGCAAGAAGAGGGAGAGGTGTGGAAATGGAAGAAAGGAAGAGGTGCAAGGGGAGGAGGGAAGTAAATCAACATGTCAATTTTTAGATCTTCATCCTCAAAGATGTCTTACATGCAGAGGTCAATTTGTTGTTCAATTTAGGGACTAAATTATGGAAAACCTTTTCCCATCTGGCAAAGAACTCCATCTCTATAAAATGTTTCAAAATATGTCTAAAAGCCCATTTAACTGCTGTTTTAAAATTCTAATTCACACACAAATACACTTTTATATCACATTCATTTTTGTTTTTTATATTATTTATATTATGTTTGTTATTGTCATTATAACTTGTTGTTGATGTTATACATGTGTTTTTTTTTTCTATTATCAGTTTATTACTTTCTTATAAATATGAAATTTTAGCTGGAGGCTTTAAATAAGCCCATATGGGTTTTCTGCCTCTCCCTGCACTTTACACTAAATGTTATCTGTGTAATTTTATGTAATTCTAACTGTGCAAATAAACCTAAACTAAACTAAACTAAAGAAAACAATTGGAGGATGAATAAAGAGAAGGAGGAAGTTATCAGGGAGGTAGAGGTGAAGAAAGGGTATTCGAGGTGCAGAGGCATTATGGAGAGAGAAAGGTCAAAGCTGTTGTAAATGTTGGCACTTTGTCAAGAACTCAGACCAACAGATTATCTTTCCCAGGACGAAATATTTAAGACTTTTTGCGGTATTAAAAATATGTGAAAAATGACACGGTTGTCATAACATTTGTTCAGCAAAATGTTTTAAAGAATGATGGCTCCTCTGCCCTCCTCTCCCAGAGTAAGATTTAATGTGCACTGATGTCTGGATGAATAATGATGTTTCCATCGCAGCCGATTTTTTATTTTTTTTCCGCTTCATTTTTTTGTGGGCTCGGTTTCAAAGCTTTATCATCACTCTGTATCTCTGTGAATGTAGAGAAGGGAGGTTTTCACAACTGCAGCTAGGAGCAATATATACAAACGCACACGTCATATCACACACACACACACACACACACACACACCGTGCAGACAGTTGTGTTGTGTTGACTGATACAGACCACAGAGGAAGGTAATTTTTTTTGCATTACATCCATTTTAAATTATGAAAAGTCAAACTGAAAGCCCCCACACACCTGCTTACACACATTCATTCATATAAAGTAAACAAATAAACTCTTCTCTGATGTGTTTTCTGATTTTATCATGTTTTCTATGGTCCGGTTTTAAATTCCGTCATCTACATGATGTACAAAATGTTCATGATTTATATCAGTTTAATCTGTTTTCTGGATCTCATTATTGTTCCAGGTGTAGAAACTGATGTTCCTGATGAACAAAGGTTGGAGGTCAGATATGCTCAAACGTGTTGGCAATAGTGAGATCTACAAGCCTCCAAAACGTCACCAAACTCTACACGTGATTATCCTGTTATTCACCTACTCTAAAGGTAACATTTAATATCAGTTAGTTTCCTTGATAAGGTAACATTTTCTGCCATTGCAAATTTTTCCAAAAGTAGCTACTTTCTTTGTTCTGGTCAAGACAGCATTTGCAGAAGAAGCCTTTTTTTATTGCTTACAGGTGCAGCATGACTCAGCTTCTTCAGATGCTGCTGCAGGACGTGAGTTTATGTCATTTGGACCAAAATTCAACCACTCCTGTCTTAGATTACGATCTCTTCTTGTACTGAAAAAGAAAATATAAAATCAGCAAGCCAGGCATCCTAATATTTTTGCATGCTGTCAAGAGTGTGCTGTGAGAGAAGTGCATTGCAACTACTGGAGGATGAAGGAAAAATCTAGATAAAGTATCACTATTAAAGCCAAAAACATGACAGCAACATGACAGTTGGACCTCAGCTCCTCAGAGATAGTCTGCTCAGGCTCGTGAAGCACAACAGAGTCAGTGTTTAAGTCAGGTCTGAGCAGGATGTCATAATTTACACCATGACTGAAAATTCTAAATGCAGTCTACTAACACTGATCATTTTCCTCATGACTGATCTGTGTGCATTACAATATTTTATTCAAAGGTCATCATTACAGAAAGGGGCTGAAACGAATCTTTCTCATATTGGAGTCTCACAGTCCATCAGGTTTATTTTTATTACCTTTAATCATAATTAAAGCTTTAAGGGCCTCAGAAATCTAGAATTAGCGCCTTTTGGTTATATGTCTCCACCAGCTGGTCAGTTTATGTCTGTCCACACTCATCCAGCCATGACAGTGGATAATGCTTCAAATGTGAATCTTGCACAGACTGGTCTCCCCTCGAAAAAGGCAATATAGGTCATTTTATACAGGCAGCAAAATACAACTCATATTTACATTTTAGACTGTCCTCCACCACCCTCTGGCTGACGTAGTAATAATTGAAGGCGATGTTGAGTTTAAATGGCGGATGCCACGCTCAGAGAGGGAGAGAGGGGACGGGAGGTGGATGGGTTGAACAAACTATGGACTTTCATCCAGGAGACAGGGTTCATGTCCCATGTGAAAACAGAAGTAAATTACTTTTAGCACAACTTACGTGGCTCACGGTTTGAGGATCACGTTTTTTTCTGTAACTTACGTGGCTCACGTCACCCTCGTTACATTTACGTACATTTATTTACTGTTTAAACTTCTTTTAATACGCCTTACCAGGAAGTTTTTTGCCATAAACCTAGGTAAGTGTTTTTCTTTACAATTGTGAGCCATAAGTGTATGTATAATAACCAGTGGTGGAATGTAACTAAGTACTGTACTTAAGTACAAATTTTAGGTACTTGTACTTTACACTACATTTAGCTGACAGTTAATGATAGTTACTTTTCAGGTCAAGATTTAACATGAAAAACATGATACATTTAAAGTGATAAGACATTTCTTTTTTTAATTTAACCTCATAACAGTATAAGCAGTAGCTAACATGACCCCCTAATATTTGGAATATATAAAACAATCTGAGTGGGTCCGTTCTGCAAAATGAATACTTTTTCTTTTGATACTTAAGTACATTTTGATGCTAATACTTTTGTACTTTTACTTCAGTAACTTTTGAATGCAGGACTTTTACTTATTTGCTATTTTTAGAAAGCTTCTCTGTACCGCGAGCTGCTTTTGACAAACGCTCATATGTGTCGTAATGGGTGGCATTGATGATGCTGTGGTCTATTCTGTCGTTGAGGTTGGAGATCTGGTTGATTTTGCGGCAAAGAAGCTACAAATTCTAAAATGTGGAGACTTTACACACATCAAGTCTATACAGTCAGCACAGTTTCAATTTGGGCACCTTAGACTTGTGTCAACAACTCAGTATCCGATCCAGTGTGAAATATGATCACAATCTCCCTTTCTGTGCCCGAGTTATGCCGTTGAATAATGGCCAGAAAAAATGGTTTTGCAGAACATCATGATTTGACATTGAGGTTGATCTTTTGGATATAAAATGTCATCAGTTCAATTTATCTTTTTAGACATTTTTATTGTGTCATCATTGTCGTATGAATTATGGAGTTAAGGCCAAAAACTTATTTTGAGAGGTAACAGTGACCTTGACCTTTGTCCTCCAAAATCAAATTAGTCCATCCTTGAGTTCAAATGGACGTTTGTGCCAAATCTGCATAAATTGCATAACATTACAGGCGTTTGTGAGATATCGCAATCGCCAGAACGGGAAGGACATAAACATGGATGCATGGAGACAAAAAAAGACCGTCGAGACACAGAAAGTGAAACGACTTTCAATATTTGGGATCATCAGAGGGACGACTTCACTGCTATCAAAGCCTCGATCCTGCAAATCATGCCAAAGATACCCTGTAAAACTCTTGGATAAACTCACCCAGAGAGGCCTTCATGTCAACACTCTCTGAAGGAACTGATCCAAGAGTTGAAAAACCATATAACTCTATTGAGACTCTATCAGTATTTACCTCAATATTATACTGAGCTCATAACCATGTTTTCATAAAGTATATTTAAGATGATATGGTCACAAATCTAAATGTACAGCAAAGCACTGATGAGGGGTTGTCAGCCACCGATATCTCTAGCATGCAGGGGATGTTCTGCCAGCTCCTGTCACGGGTATTAAGCATTATGTGCTCAATAACTTGGTCCCTTCACTAAAATGAGGCTGCTCAGCACATTTTTTACCAGGAACTGTGTGAAACATTACCGGAATCGTTAATGCTGGTATCTCGTTCTGCAGTCAGATTGGCAGAGATACATGAAACAAAGGGAGTCAGTGAGCCAACGAAAGAAAACCGAGTTGAAAAATAGTATTATTGGAGCCTTTTGGGGAGACAACTGAGAAAGAAAGACACATAGGGGAATAAAATATGAAGGAGAGACCATTAAATCATGCACTATAATTTCAAGAAGGAGGTGATGAGATGAAATAACCAGACACAAAATCGGATTTCTGCCCCATTTATCAAATATCTGATAGCTCCTCCTGGGAGTTCCCTGACCACCCAGCCAAAAGGTTTACAGTGTGACTCACAGATAGGAGAGAGGTTAGTTTACACCGCTATCTAAGAAACTATCTGCTGTATCAGAGGACTGATCATATCCTTGACACAATAACCAACATGTTTAGAGAAGTTGCAGCTGCCCGGCGTCATTCTGCCTCTCTGGATCAGGTGCTGGAGAACATGTTGACATTCAGACTTCCAGTAACTGCCCTAATTGCCTGTTATCAGATTGTGATTGCTTAACGTCTTTGTGGTTGGTTTGGTTGAGTTGTTAAAAGAGGCCAAACTGGTACGAATGAGGACTTTTATTACACTTCCATAAATGGTTAAAAAAAAAAGGGACGACCAGATTAGAGAGTTATTAAGCCAATGTGGCGTGAGTTGTTTTCTTCCAGTGGCTCTTGGTCTTCATTAACAAATTCTAGGAAAAGTAAGAGGGCTGAGGCAGACTAGTTTAAGAAGATACACCCAGAGGCTTGAAGCAGTAACATCCTCTACATTCGTGAATATGGGTATATATTATGAAAAGTCCTCGGCACGGCTGCGCAGAGCTCCGGGGAGCTGAGCTAAGACCAGACAGACAGCAGTATGTCACACAGAACTGCTTGCACGGTAACAGGTTAAACACCATTTAAATACCATGTTCCTTTCTCTTTCTAACCACACAAGGCAGCAGATTGATCAGCAAAGCTCCATATAATAAAAGAAGTAGAAGTAATAGTAGAAGTTATAACAGTGACGCTAACAAGCCTAGCACACGTTAGCACGGTGAGACATGCAATCAGACCAAGGTAACGCTAACTGCACATTCTTTACTGTAAATATTATCACAAAGTAAGTAAGTACAAACTTACTGATGGCATGTTTGCTCTAGCTTGGCCACGTATAGTGGGTGTGGCTCCAACCTTAAAAATTAGTTTCAAGGCAAAGCCGGCGTTGAACTGACCCATGTTGGTGAAGCAGTCAGGAGTAAAATGGTTAGTACAGACTAAGACATTAGCATTAGCTGCTGCAGGAACCTGGTTGTCGTAAATAAAAACGAGCCATTGATTCTTTCTTTCCTCCTGTGCTGGGAGATAAAATAGACTCTTGTGCTCGTTGTTACAGCCGACAACAGAACATTTGGCATGTTTCAGTTGAAGCTTTGACATCGCTCTGGCAGAGTAAGGAACTGGAGTAGCAATGGCGTCTAAGACGGACTAGAAGCAGAGGGAGGTAAGAGTGATCAGAGCCTTGATTGATGGCTCTGGGAGTAATTATTCACCTGTTTATGCTAATAGCACCCGTATCTTCCATAGACTGTATATAAAAAATGGACATAGTGACCGTGACGTCACCCATTGGTTTGTGGCCTGTTGGAAGCATCAAGTTCAGCGTTACACTCGTCGCCATCTTGCGTCGCCATCTTATTTCCGATAGGGGGAACAGACCATATTTGGACTGTGGAGGAACGACAGGGATCTGACGACTAAACGCCTCTCTACACATTAGCCGCTGCTAATTCATGTTAGGATTAACTGGGATGTTAGTTTTGGCTAGCAAAAAACAAAAACAAAATGTATGTTACTGACCTCATAAAAATGAACAGCGACTCCTGGAGTGTCTGTTAGTCCAACCAAACACTAAACAAGACATTTTTACTGAACAAAACGTTCAAATAAACTGTCATTAAGTGAAAATACAGTGTGAAAGGGTCAAAGTTATGAGACCAAATCGGTAAACGTCCTCTTTTCTATCTATATAACGTTATATATAACTTTATTGACATGTTGCCGTGGATACGCATAGCTCTGCTTCTCTCTATTTTCTTCTAAATGGGGCCATTATTGGAACTATTAACATCAAATTATCTTGAAGAAGATTTTTTACTAGCAATTGAGACCATAGTGTTGTCCTAAAAAAAATTCTGAGGTAATAAATCAAGTGAGAAGTTTTCTCATTTTGCACTGAAATGAATAGACAGAATTTTTTTGCAGCCAAACTTTCGGGTAGAATGCAGCTTTAGGCACTTCCTGGTTTGCCTCCCTGCTCTACGGTGGCCCTGAAGTGCAAAACACACCAGCAATTCACACAACACGCCAGCAATTCACACAACACACCAGCAATTCACACAGCACGCCAGCAATTCACACAACACACCAGCAATTCACACAGCACGCCAGCAATTCACACAGCACGCCAGCAATTCACACAACACACCAGCAATTCACACAGCACGCCAGCAATTCACACAGCACGCCAGCATTTCACCACAGCACGCCAGCATTTCACCACAGCACGCCAGCAATTCATCAAACCGGAAAGGGTAGGTACATATTGGACACTGATCCTCCTCCTGATTGGTTCCTGCCGTCATTCACTCCTCCATAGTAAAACCAGTCGCCCATGCAGTGCGCCCGTATTGTGATATTTATGGTAAATTCATTGAGCCGGTCCAGAGCGAGCTGACATGAAGGATAAACACTTTACTGTCATTCTTTTTCACTTTGCAGTATAAAACTCTTACCTGCAGAGAGGAGATGAAGTGTTAACTTTACATGGACACTCCACGTGATATAATCAAATTGCGTGGCGCCGAAAATGTATTTGTTGTGTCGGCGAAATTCACAATACAATGCCCTTGTATATTCATTCATTCAGCCTCTCCGCTTATCCGGACTCGGGCCGCGGGGGACTGGAGCCGATCCCAGCTGACGTTGGGGGAGAAGATGCTGGCGTGCTGTGGTGAAATGCTGGCGTGCTGTGTGAATTGCTGGTGTGTTGTGTGAATTGCTGGCGTGTTGTGTGAATTGCTGGCGTGTTGTGTGAATTGCTGGTGTGTTTTGCACTTCAGGGCCACCGTACTGCTCAGACCTGGAGGTTGCCGCCTGGTATCTACGCACCAACGAGTGGCAAATTGAAAATGCCCGTAGGAGGGCCAGCAGACCAAAGAGGAGGGGGGAAAACAATGCAGGGGCTTCAGGTTTCCACATGCACAGGTCTGGTTGGCTGAAGGATGACTAAAAAACATATGTATTGGCCAGAAAAAAAAACATTTTTCACAATAGGGGACCTTTAATGTAAGAATAAAAAATATGTGTTCAAGAAAGAGAGATGAAAGACAGAGAGTCAGAAAAACCTTCCACGGAAATAAAGGATGGACAAAATGATTGGATACACAAAGAGGACGTCAGAGAAATGTGTTTATATTTGCAGGAGAGAACCATGCAGATGCATGACATGCAAAAAATGCGCATATAGTTAACAAAAACTGGGTGAAACATTACATGATTATGTAGGAGCAGCTGCAGGTGCTTCTCTCCATATGTTGTATATTCAAATCACTTCTATAATCACAAGTCCATTTTACATGTCTTGACCTGTTTTCCTGTTTCATTTACTTCTCACTTTGTGTTTTCATTATGTGTGACTGATCTGCTGCCGTGAGAGGAAGAAAAAGTTCCAGAAATTGTCTTCACAACCTACGTAGAAAAACGGGAATTCATGTAACACACGGCCTCATTTCCTTTATTTTCTCTTTTCTCATTGTAAAGATATGCTGTTTTAGGCTTTGTCATGTGACAAAAACACAACTCAGATATAAAGAATAAAAGTCAGAATACTTTTCCTATCTGCCAAGTTCAACAGGCACATTTGAGCTGTTTGAAATCCTCTCACTCACAGTTTATATCCTCTGTTACATATTTATCTCTTTAACTTTTTGCTCTCTCTTATTCTGTCTCCTTTGTTTTTTCTGGTTTCTCCCTCTCCGCTTTCATTGCTTTTCAGTGATTATCGCCATCAAAGAAAAAACAACAGATTACACCCAGATGTAAGCACTCAAGAGTTCAAGAGGCAGGGTGGATGCACGTTAAGAGATTTCGAACAGATTTACTCCCAATTAGAGAAACACAAATAACATAAATCTGAGCGTATGTCATAGTTTTCCCTCAGAGGCTCTCCTAATCCAAAAATGTACCGCTGAGGGTAACATTTAGTCTAATTAGTTAGGGAGATCTTGCAGGCCAAGTTCATGCTTTGTCAGAAGTGAGGTAATATAAACAAATGGCTCATGAAGTATCTCTCCATTAAAATTAACATTATGAACTAGTTTAATTGCGCGGCTGCCAGCGCCGCCACAACAACAGTTAGTCTGAAGTCTAATGAAGCAACATGAGTAAACAAGTGGCTCAAACAGATCAAATTCATTTATCAAAGAACACAAAATACCATGATCAAAGCAGCCAAACTAGTGATGTGACTGGGTGAAATATGTGAAGAATTGATGACATAACGAGACAGAAAGTGGGACACAGTTAGTGAATGAACAAGGTAACACGTGTTTGTACTGTACAATATGTAGGCTAAACAATGTGAGAAGAGAATGAGGGCGTTAAGGATGAGAGAGAAATGCAGTGAAAGACAGATGAATAGGGAGGTGGAGAGAAAAGGAACAATGAGATGACAAGAAGTTTATCAGAGAAACAGCACCAGTGAATCAAGGAAAACATGAAGCATACATCAGTAAATTACAGAACATTTTAAACAGAGACATAAGGAATGCATGCTGCTGTTTGTAACCTATGCAGATAAACATTTAGAAATAAACATAATGAAATAAATCCCCTATCAAGGTTACAGGTTAGTCTCAGAATCAGCTGTTGCAGGACTTCTCACATATTCTCTTTCAAAGGGAACTTTGTGGAAATGTGTGGGATGGTATATGGGGTGCACTTATATAGTGATTCGATTACGATTCACCAGGTAACGATTCGATTCAATTCGATTCTACGATGCATTGCGATGCATCACAATTATACTGCACACAACAAGGGACATTTTTCGTCAGTCATGAGGCAATACAAGCAGTCAGATAGGCCTAATAACAATAGATTTTATTGGCTATATTTTGAAAAGATGGCAAAATGAATCTCCTGCCTGAGTTTATCTAAAAGTAAGGAAAGAGAAATGCCTCCTCCTGCCATAAAAAGGAAGCTGCTGAGGTGAAATTTACATTAGCTAAATGTCGAGCCCTTGTTCCTGAGGTAGGGAAGACGTTAGCGCTATCCCACCTAGCTAGCTATCACTAGTTTCCATGACGCAAAAATGTAATGTTAAGGAGTCAACTTTAAATAGGCAAATACAATGGTAATTACCTATCAATAGTACTTTCTATAAAAACGTAAATGTTAAGTTCTGTCAAATACTACCACATACTTCAGTCACAACATATCAAAACAGCTTGTCCCGCTATCTTACCTGTGCTGCGCATCAACACATGGCTCATTTGAATATTCAAATGAGCCATGTGTTGATGCGCACACCTCTCAAAGGACGGGGAGTGGGTCGGGTTAGCGTTGTGTTTACTGGAACTTTGACAGGGGCGCAAAGGCCACCTTGGCCTTAAATTGAACATTTTTTCACAGGGCATCAAGGCCAGAGTGTGAAATTCCCACCCTGTCTCCCACAACTTTCCACTGGAGGACAGGAAATAAACATAATCGATTATGGCACTTTGCTGCATCGATGCTGAATCGTGCACGCCCGCATTGCCATGCATCGCTGAATCATTATTGTTGACACCACTACTAGACATAGACCACAGGAATCAAGTAAGTACATAACTTTAAGAGCCAACTGAGTGCTAAATGAGTGCTATATGTTAAAGAAGAAAAGAAGAGAAAAGAAGATACACATACTGGTGGCCGAAGCTACCAGAGCACACTGGTGCCACCTGACAACAGTATAATGAAGTTGCATAGATAATATTCATTTTCAAGTCTTTTTTCATACATTGTAAATCCAAATAGTGCATTTTTTAGACAAAGCATAAATTGGTCATAAATATTGCCCTGCCATAGGATTTTAGATCAAGGATTATTGACGATTTTTTAAATGTGTTTTTTTTTTACTATGTTGAGGTACAAAAGCTGAGGACCATAATTATGACGCACACCAATGTGATCGTTAATTTAATTTGATTTGCATTATTGTGATTTTTTTCACCCCCAGGCACTCCAGGTAAACATTTAGTCTACCTCATGAGTCTCTTCTGGAGCGCCAGCTGAGTACAAAGCCTCATCTCAGTGGATCTTTGCCCTCCTGCAGCACACACACACCAGCAGCTTCAGACATTCAGGTAATAAGACTGAAGTCATGCAGCTTACTCTCTGCTGCAGCTGCTTGTTTACCTCTCTTCTTTTGTTCAATTCTCACAATGTTTATCATGGCTCTAATGTAGGCCTCCCTGTTTATAGAGTAGCTGTTCATATAAGGACTTAAAAAGAAGCTTCAAAAAGTATAAAAGGCCTAAGTAAAGCAGAATAAAAATACTAGTGATGGCCAGAAGAAGCCCCATAGAGCCTTGAAGCTTTCCATCCAATTGGTTGAAAAATAGGTTCATTTCTCGAGGCTTCATCTGCTGCTGGTCAAACTCTTTATTATCATTTAAACTATTTGTAATTGGCCTCTTGGCTGTCTGCAACAATGTTATGGGAATAATCACTGCCAAGAACAATTTAATTTGATTTGGTGTGATTCATTAATTAAATATGTTTTTGATTAATATGTGGGTAATGGTATGAGTCTATTAATGTCAAAAAAACGTGTCAGTATGATTTCAGTCAATGTTTAAATAAATCCAATAGGACATGAGATGTTTGGATTAAAACTGTTGGTGTTTTCCAAAGATTAGACAGTGATTGTGCTTATGAATATTGACTCAATTTTGTGGGGATGCATTGCGCTTTATATATGTTCATATGTCACGTCAACACTCAACTATTCCCATATTATAATCCCTGAAAAGTCCAGTGGTGGAATGAAACTGAGTACATTACTCAAGTGAAGTCCAATTTTGAGGTACTTGTATTTTACCAGAGTATTTATGTTTAACTTCATACTTCTACTTACTTTTCAGGTTAAGATTTAACATGAAAAACATGATACATTTAAAAAGATGACATAGGTTTAAAATGTATGTATTATTAATTATTATTAAGTTTTTAAATGTAGTCCTACCTTGATGACACTAAATTGCTGCTGAAGTCAAAGCATTAATAATAACATTTATAGAATATATAACAATCTGAATGGTGGCATTTTGCATAAAGAGTACTTTTGATACTTTGAGTATATTTTGCTGCTGATACTTTTATCCTTCACTAAGGTCAGGTTTTGAATGCAGGATTTTTACTTGCAGTGGAATATTATCACATTATTAATACTTTTAATAAAGTAAAGGATCTGAATACTTTTTCCACCACTACTTATTTCTGAAAATCTAAGTGCACAAAAACCAGAGTTGATGTTATTTGTTACTTCAACCACAGCAGGAGAAATAAGGGGAACTCAGAGGCAGAAACAATGGTTCTGTTTGAGGTTTTATGCATGCTAAATATGTGTTTGTAGTGCCTCTCTTGGGTGCAGTCCAGTTGGTTTTTCTGCAGGCATTTGTACCAACCGTGAGGCTGAAAACAAGTGTTAACATGGTTCAGATTTTTGTGTTTCCAATTTTTTCTTTCTTTCTGTGAATTCCAAGGCTAAACACGTTGTTTGTTTATCAAAATATCTAGTGTCATTTATACCATGAACTTGAGAAAAAATGTTGGAAGTTGGATTAAGGGGAACAGGGACATGCCAACTGTCTCACAGTGGGAGGTCGATAAAGCTCTGTGATGGCCGTGCCAGGAGTGAATTCAGGTGGTCTAGTGGGCACACGGTCTTACCTACAGCACACACACAGGTTAGTTCATGTTCTCCCACTTTATGTGTTACATCCTGCAATCTCCAATAAGGAGAAATGTGACACTCAGTGTTTATTGTGGAAGTGTATACTTATCAGGATGGAAAAGCCTTTGAAACAGCATCTATACCAACCAACAGCAAAGAAAAAGTAACAATTTTTTGTCGCATTATTTAAGGTACAAAGATGCTGCGTTCAGGATCAAAGAGTAGTGGCCATTATGCGTGTCAGTGTTACAAGCGTTAATGTGTTACAGTACCTGGTTTCTTTGTCTCCATCTGTCTAGGTTATCAGTTTATATGTGTGTTTGTGTTGCATTGATGAGAGTGAAAGTGTTTGTGTGCTTGTTGGGTTGAAGCTGTTTGTCCTTTAAACAGCTGTTCAACTCTATGACATGTTCCATGATGCAAACAGTTCAGTACAGTGCTCCAGTTACCTGATCAGTTTTGCACTTGGAAATGTGCAACAGGCCATTTTACAGCTCTCAGAAGTATGAGAACACAATTTTTGGTGGTTTGGTTTGTTTTCTTTTATTACAGTGATGTCATAGTGTTGCAAATTGGGAGGAGGCCCCACTTCTGAATTATGGGTTTATGTTATGGCTATCAATTTTAATTATTTCAATTTTGTTTCTGAGAAATCATGTTTTCATGTCAGTTTCGAAACAGTAAATTGCTGTAAATACTATGATGCCCACGAGCCAAACCTGCTATTTCTGCGGTGAAGAAATATGAATGAGAGCTGTAACAAATTCAGAATGGTTTGTTGTTGCAACTGGGAGCAAAACACTGTTCCATAGTGGCCTAATTTATCCAAAATTAAACAGGAATCCAGACCAAGAAGTGATTTCTCAGGTTTCTATGAAGTGTAGTCTTTCGTTTAGCCATGCAGCAGCAGAGTTTAGGCTTGGCGACTGTTTCAATGTTCTCAGTGATATTTGCTTCCACTGAGGAATATTGTCTATCCAGAAATAGAAGATGACTTTAGCTTTTGGAACCTGAATTAACTCTTTTCACTTAGCAGCTCTGTTGAACAGAACTTTTGTTCCATTTCTCATTCGCGGCTCATCACATATGGAGTTTTGGTCATGACCCCTTGGCGTCACTTTTTAATGTACGCTGTTCTTCAGCGTCAAACTGTGATGCACTTCTGGAGTTGCAGTTTATAACATGTGGTCAGTGGTGTGAATTGAATAAAACTAATTGATTATGTTGAGGTAACAAAACTTATTGGTTAAGTATGAGAAAAATATCATGCTTTGGGTTGAAATATGTATCTTTGTAACATTGATAAAGTTAACTAGTCCACGTAAATGACTATATGTTGACCTTGTTTTGCTAGAACTCCAGACACCCCGTCCTCCTTCCTCAGCAGACTTTCTCACTCATTTTTCTTTTCACCTGCAGGGTCTGAAATTTTCTCTGCCTGCAACAGTGGCGGGCAAGGTTTTTTTTGTCAGCCACTCTTAAATTTCATCAGCCACATTTGAAATGTTATGTTATGTAATGGCTAGCTCTGGGGACGTGGAACGTCACCTCGCTGGCGGGGAAGGAGCCCGAGCTTGTGCGGGAGGTGGAGCGTTACCAACTAGAAATAGTTGGGCTCACCTCCACGCATAGCTTGGGCTCTGGAACCAAACTCCTGGAGAGAGGCTGGACTCTCTCCTTTTCCGGAGTTGCCCAGGGTGAGAGGCGCCGGGCGGGTGTGGGGATACTCACAAGCCCCCGGCTGAGCGCCGCTGTGTTGGAGTTCTCCCCGAGGAACGAGAGGGTCGCCTCCTTGCGGCTGCAAGTCGCAGGGAGAAGGTCTCTGACTGTTGTTTGTGCTTATGCACCAAACAGCAGTTCGGAGTACCCGGCCTTCTTGGAGTCTCTGGGTGGTGTCCTGGAAGGGGTACCATCTGGGGACTCTATTGTTCTTCTGGGAGACTTCAACGCTCACGTGGGTAACGATGATGGTACCTGGAGGGGGGTGATTGGGAGGAACGGCCTGCCCGATCCAAACCCGAGTGGTGTTCTGTTATTGGACTTCTGTGCTAGTCATGGATTGTCCATAACGAACACCATGTTCGAACATAGAGTTGTTCATAAGTGTACCTGGTACCAGAGCACTCTAGGCCAAAGATCGATGATCGATTTTATTATCGTATCGTCTGATCTGCGGCCGCATGTTTTGGACACTCGGGTGAAGAGAGGAGCAGAGCTGTCAACTGATCACCACCTGGTGGTGAGTTGGATCAGGTGGCGGGGGAGGATGCTAGACAGACCTGGCAAACCCAAACGCGTAGTGAGGGTGAACTGGGAACGTCTGGCAGAGGCCCCTGTCTGCAGGGTCTTCAACTCACGCCTCCGGAAGAATTTCTCCAACATCCCGGGTGAGGCTGGGGACATGGAGTCCGAATGGGCCATGTTCAAAGCCTCAATTGTTGACGCGGCTGGTAGGAGCTGTGGCCTGAAGGCCGTCGGTGCCTGTCGTGGCGGCAACCCAAGAACCCGCTGGTGGACACCAGCGGTGAGGGAGACCGTCAAGCTGAAGAAGGAGGCCTTTCGGTCTTGGCTGGCCGAGGGGTCTCTGGAATCAGCAGACAGGTACCGTTCGGCCAGAAGGGCTGCAGCTGCGGCAGTCGCTGAAGCAAAAACTCGGGTATGGGAGGAATTCGGGGAGGCCATGGAGGAGGACTTCCGGTCGGCCTCAAAGAGGTTCTGGAAAACCGTCAGGCGACTCAGGAAGGGAAAGCAGGGCTTGGCCCAAGCTGTGTTCAGCGGGGGAGGAGACCTGCTGACCCGACCTGGGGATGTCCTTAGACGGTGGAAAGAACACTTTGAGGAACTCCTTAATCCAGCCAAAACGTCCTCCGTAGAGGAGGCAGAGTCTGAAGACTCAGGGGAAGACTCATCAATATCCCTGGCGGAGGTCGCCGAGGTAGTTAAAAAGTTGCCCGGCGGCAAGGCGCCAGGGTTGGATGAGATTCGCCCTGAGATGCTGAAGGCTCTGGACATTGTTGGGTTGTCATGGTTGACCCGCCTCTTCAGTGTCGCGTGGAGGTCTGGGACAGTGCCTGTGGATTGGCAGACCGGGGTGGTGGTTCCCATTTTCAAAAAGGGGGACCGGAGGGTGTGTTCCAATTACCGTGGAATTACACTTCTCAGCCTCCCCGGGAAAGTCTACTCCAGGGTGCTGGAAAGGAGGCTCCGGCCGATTGTCGAACCGCAGATTCAGGAGGAACAATGCGGCTTTCGTCCTGGCCGTGGAACAGCGGACCAGCTCTTTACCCTTGCGAGACTTCTGGAGGGGGCATGGGAGTTTGCCCATCCAGTCTACATGTGTTTTGTGGATTTGGAGAAGGCTTATGACCGTGTCCCTCGGGGAGTCTTGAGGGGGGTACTGCGGGAGTATGGGGTACCGGGCTCGTTGCTACGAGCTATCCGGTCCCTATATAACCAAAGTGAGAGCAGTGTCCGCATACTCGGCACAACGTCAAACACGTTCCCGGTGGGTGTTGGCCTCCGCCAGGGTTGCCCCTTGTCTCCGATTCTGTTTGTGGTCTTCATGGACAGGATCTCAAGGCGCAGCCAGGGGGAGGAAGGGATCCGGTTTGGTGACCTCAGAATTGCATCTCTGCTTTTTGCAGACGATGTGGTTCTTTTGGCTTCATCAAGCCGAGACCTCCAGCACTCACTGGGGCGGTTTGCAGCCGAGTGTGAAGCGGTTGGGATGAGAGTCAGCACCTCCAAGTCTGAGGCCATGGTTCTCTGCCGGAAAACGGTGGACTGCCCCCTCTGGGTGAGGAGAGAGGTACTGCCTCAAGCGAAGGAGTTCAAGTATCTCGGGGTCTTGTTCACGAGTGAGGGTAGAATGGAACGTGAGATGGACAGGCGGTTTGGTGCGGCGTCAGCAGTGATGCGGGCGTTGTACCGGACCGTTGTGGTGAAGAAGGAGCTGAGCCTGAAGGCAAAGCTCTCGATTTACCGGTCCATCTACGTTCCAACCCTCACCTATGGTCATGAGCTTTGGGTAGTGACCGAAAGAATGAGATCGCGGGTACAAGCGGCCGAAATGAGCTTCCTCCGTAGGGTGGCTGGGCTCAGCCTTAGAGATAGGGTGAGGAGCTCAGACATCCGGAGGGAGCTCGGAGTAGAGCCGCTGCTCCATCGCGTCGAAAGGAGCCAGTTGAGGTGATTTGGGCATCTGGTAAGGATGCCTCCCGGGCGCCTCCCGTTAGAGGTGTTCCGGGCACGTCCAACTGGTAGGAGGCCCCGGGGAAGACCCAGAACACGGTGGAGGGATTATATCTCCCGCCTGGCCTGGGAACGCCTCGGGGTCCCCCAGGAGGAGCTGGACGTTGTGGCTGGGGAGAGGGGCGCCTGGAATGCCCTGCTTAGCCTGCTGCCCCCGCGACCCGGCCCCGGATAAGTGGACGAGAATGGATGGATGGATGGACATTTGAAATGTATGTGTTGAAAAAAGGAATAGCATTAACATCATCTAGACGTCATTACAGTAAAGAATGGTGTCATTAAATATTCCATTTATTTACACAATAATAATAAAAAAGGTTCTTCTTAAAATTACTACTCACTTACAAAACTAGTGGATGTTAAATGTTGAAACATGGGTAAAGAAGTTCCCATCAGGTTGCACAAAAGTTCACCAGAGCCAGCCGGTGATGTCAGTCTCCCATTTTCTCATTTTGATTCTAACTGCATCTACTTTTGTCAGTTTACAGACTGCAGAGGCATTAAGGATTGGTGGGAGCAACGATGGATGGTTCAAATCCAGGACTTTGACCCATGAGACCTGTGTTTTTGTCCAGTTGGAAACGTCTTTATTCATGTTCTACATCCAGCAGTTCTCTAAATAAGTAGTTATTTAAAGTCTAAAACCTGTTCCTTTTTCCTAACCTTCAGCCATTGACCCAATGTTTTCCGTCACTGACATATTTTTTTAAAATAATGATGGAGATTTATGAAGGCGGTTTGCATTTTGAAACTGCAGCTAACTACTTCTAGCTAGTTAGCTATAGAGTATACAATAATTGAATGTCATGGCAGCAGTATTTTCTTTAAAAAGCTCAGTAATTGTGATGGTTTTGATAAACGAGGTAATAAAAAAAAGAGAGGGATTGGTGTGGTGAAGGACAAGTTTGTTTCACCTTTTTTCTGTTTATTATTTTCTGGCATTGTGGTGTTGACATTGAAAGAAGTGATCGCATGGTCGCTGTAAGAATGCCTGTAAGATTTTTATTTATTTCCATTAAAATAAAAACTAAAAATGCTCTTGAATAGACCTATGTTTTATAATAAAAGAAAATCAACAGTTAATAATACATTTTTTGAAACTGTAAAACGGAAAAGGCTAACTCAACCTCTGCCTTCAACAAGTTGTTCTAGGAATGAGAATAAGTTGGTTGTTCAGTTGTATTTTAATCTTTGCAGTAATATCACTTTTCTAAATATTCTCTTTATTACATCCAAAGTTTGTACAAAAGTTCAGCACATCCAGCCAGCAGTGAGCATCCTTGCTCGACCTTTCCATCCATGTGATTCTGACTGCATCCATCTCTTGCAGCATCTGTCAGTAGCTGTTTTTTTATGCATCCACAGTATGTGTTTGTGCACATGCATGCTACTGTACCTCAGGGGTCAGCGCACTCTGGCATCAGCGAGAGGATGTTTTCCCTGCCGTTGCCTGGCAACTATCACCGTAGAGACGGCCTATCGCGGGCACAGACAGGAGCTCCATTGTGAGAGGTGTGGCGTTAAGGAAGCTGATCTTTGGGAATATAAGGAAGATATCGGAACAGAGATGTTCATCTCACCACAGAGCAGGGTCTTTGGGTGGGTGTTTACAACCGAGGTGGAGGGGAGAAAGTGAGAAAGTCTTTGTTGACTGTGCATTTCAGACAGAGTATGAAAGGCAGGGGTGTGTGTGTGTCTGTGTTTGTTTGTGTATGTGATTGTGTGCAAAGATGAAGGGCAAAGGTGGAAAAGGAGATCAGGGCTGTGCAGGGTCGTTCATGGGTTTCCTGTTGTATTCTGAGTCACCAGCACAAAGGAGGCTTTCATATAGATAAGAAGTAAACAAACAAACACACAGAAACTACACTTCCCTCCACAATGCGAGTGTCAACTGCCAGTACACAACATTACATCCGTATGTGATGGTTCAACCTCTCATTCCAAAACCATATGCTGCTCTATTAATGTGGATTGAGCTGTTATAACAGCTTCCACCTTTCTGGTTTCAGGTTTTTCAATAGATTTTAGAGCCTGGCTACAGGGATTTGCTCCCATTCAGCCACAATAACATTCATTACTGAGGTTGGACTCTCATGTTGGATGATAAGGTCTGGATGGTGTTCAGTCGAGGTCAGAGCTCAGGTAAGATTTTAAATCCTCCACAACAAACTCGTATTTTTTTTAATAGATGTCATGTCACTGTGTGCATGGTCAAAATGTTGCCACACTGTTGGAAGCATACCATTGTCAAAATGTAAGCTGTAAATTGTACTTAAATTAGGATGCCCTGTCCGTGCCTGCTGTTAGAGGCTTTCAGGGCACGTGCAGCTGGTAAAATGCCCCAGGATAGACCCAGAACACGCTGGACAGATTATCTTGTCTCTCCAGGGAAATGCCTCCGGGTTCCTCAGGTAGAGCTGGAAAACGTTGCTGGGGAGATAATAGAAAAGAGGATGGAAAAGAGGATGGATGGCTGGATGGATGGATGGATGGATGATTGAAGTGTAGATGGATGGATGGATGGCTGGATGGATGGATGGATGGATGGATGAATGGATGGATGGATGGATGGATGATGGATGGATGGATGGATGATGGATGGATGATGGAAGTGTAGATGGATGGATGGATGATGGAAGCGTAGATGGATGGATGGATGGATGGATGGATGGATGGATGGATGGATGGATGGATGGATGATGGATGAATAGATGGATGGATGGATGGATGGATGGATGGATGATGGATGAATAGATGGATGGATGGATGGATGGATGGATGGATGGATGGATGGTTTAAGCTTTCCAGCCCACACTTTGAATAACAGTCCCACATTAAAAGCAGACAAAGCATTTGTAAGCTGGGATATTAAAACATCACTGAAAACTGTATTTAATTTAATAGAGATGAAGACATACTGAATGAAAAACAATAATAACCGTTTATCACAAGAAGTGTTAATCTTCTGTCATGATTACTTTTTCAAATATGACTATCTCAGATATTTCATCATTTTTTGGATGCGTTCCTACACAAAACACCCTCGCAGCTGATTATGAAAGAAGGTTTTAATAAAATAAAAAAAGGAAACAAGTTGTTGGACTCAATAAAAAGCTTTCCATGAGGCTGAGAAAGTGAGGATACTGCCAACACGTCAAGCTGTCGGGTTGCACCTCGAATATGTAGTAAAGTAATGAAAAGCAATAAGGTTGTGTTTCTGTTAGAAATCTTTTTTACAGCTCTGGCTTAATTTAAAGAGGACACATGTTTGCATATTACAGCAGTCCAAAAATCTGTTGTTTTTAGCACTTTGTGTACAGACTTTTATTTTGTTGTTTTGGTTTTTATCATGTAACTCTTGGCTGGGAAAATGAAACTGTGAATATTATAGCAGTTCATAATGATTTCGCAACACTCTTTACCATAAATCTCTGAAAGTGAGCCGTTTTTTATTTAAAACCAATTTCAAATAAACCCCCTATCCTCTACCTAGTAAGTGTGTAGTAAGAGTGTGAAAGTGAAGGGAAATGCAAGAAAACTCAGTATATAAGACAATTGTAGTGCGGTCGGGAGAGGAGTAAACCCAGAACTTTTACAGAAGAGAGAGGTGTTTTTGTGTCCCCGTGTGAATCCAAAAGTAAACAATGTTATTTGAAGTAATGAAACTTCACTTCAGTGCATCACGTTTTTACCTCACCAATGTAACTACATTACTTCTGGTATTACCGTTGTTCCCATATCTACTTAATTCATGGCATTTATGTGCAGTTTTCTTACTTTTTAAAGTATGTCTTATAACTTCAATCAGAAACATTTTAGCCCTAACCTTAGGGAAGTCATTTTGTAGCAGCCTTATTTTTAACAGAAGGGAGAGTGAAATATAACGAAACAGCTAGCGGTTATTTAATGGGCAGGTAAACCTATTATACCTATTTCGAAAAGCAGATATAAACCCACTAAAAGGTAGAATAGGCCCCTATTCCCCACCTTGTTATGGGCTGATAGAGTGCTGATGACGCCCAGTCAAATCAGGTGCACCGATTTACCCTGTTTGAATTTAATACCTTCCTTCCTTTATTCACTGATATATGAAATAATGAAGTAGTTGGTCCAGTTGTCTATCTATCGATTCCACTCATCCTAATATCCAATACCTGTGTTGTGTGATGCCAGTGTTAAAGTAATGCAGTGACTCAAACTGTAAACAGACTGTCAAGTGGTTCTTCTGTCAACAGAATGGAAAGAAAAGCTTTTATTAAAACAATCTTTATGGACCAGGGGTACAAGGCATGTTGAGACATTAATGGGGAGGGGGGCAGCCCAATGGTTCTAAATTGGCCCATAAAAACAAAGTAAAACGTAACAGAAACCTGAATCTAATATAAAATGAAAATGCTGAAATACATAGAGGCTGAAGGACCCTGTAAATCAACTGATTAGGCCTTTGCAGGAATGGTAAACAGTATAAAAATTAATGGCTCTCTGCATGGGCCCGTGTGTGACTTCACCTACATTCATTTACTTCCATGTGTGAACTTAAATGTGTGTGAGAGAGTAATAGGCGGTAAGTCATACTTGTAATAATTCTGTGGAATTCCTGTGGACCTGTAGCAGCGCTCACAGCCAGTAAATATGGACTGTTAGGCCGAGCTGATATGTTCGGCCCAGGACTCTGATTTACAGGTGGACAAACATGAGCTGACTCCTGCTCTCGGCGTGGCGGTGTGACTTTTGTGTTAGAACAAAAAGGACAGAAGGAGATTAAGAGAAATGCTTAAGAAACAGCTTGTTACTTGTGACAGGTTTGTTTGGAGTAGGGAGGCAGGTGAGGTAATTCCAGTCATGCAGTCCTGATGGTACTCAGCTGAATAACAAATGTTTTTGGCCCGTGGGTCTTTGTTTTTTTGTAGAGAAGACACTATAAATGCTCAACTTGTCTCCAGTGACATACATTAGTGTACAATAATGAATATGTGGTTCAATCTGGATATGATTCTCACTTTGACTTGAACAAAGTCTTACATACATAACTCACAGTTTAACCAGGGTTGGGTCCTACGATAATCCATAAATGATTTGTTATTTCAAAATTAAAAATGTGTAAATCTTTTATTTGTTTTAAAGCCAAAAATGGAAAAACAGTAATTCTATTTTTTTTCATTTTGAACCAAAAATGGAAAAATATTCTATAGCAAAGTATTAAAATGATTTTCTACAGAACCCGTTATTGAATTAATTTTTTTTTAAATGCCACTGAATCACTATTTAATGTGAAGACAAGAAGAATATTTCTGTCATAACTGATACTAAAATGATCAAAATTAAGGCTTTGATTTGGAAATATAAAATTATTTCATAAGCAGGGTAAGACGGGGAATACATTAAAAACAAAGTAAATTTACTGTAAAATAAATACATATTTTGATATGAGTTGTGCAGGATGATGATAATGATGCAGAAACCAACAGTCTGTTGGTATAAAATACATTAGACTATAGAATAGAAAATTCTGTTGCAATAGTACAAAAATGAAGATCTTGTTAAGGTGTCCCCTGCCCAGGGCAAGAAGCCTGCAAACTGTATAAATTTTAAGCCTTGTAGCCTTTCATTGTGTCTTCCTGCAGCAAGCTTGCTAACAATTCTGGCTGATTCTAAATAGCTAGCAATGCTAATCATCAATCATCAAGCGTAACCAGGATCTTTTTTGCCCAAACCTCAGATAAATAGTTTTGTAGCATTAAACTAACAAAACTACGACCTTTGAACAAGACATAACCACTTAATTTTCAGCGTCCAGCCATTGAATGGGCTTATAGCAACCTGCTGGACCCACTAGAAGGTGGAGCACTTCTGATATTGCTGTTATGTTCAAAACGGGTGGTAGCATGTGCCAGGGAAGCAAGAAACCTTTTTCGCTTTCATTAATATCACAAGAAAGGGCACGGCTTGAGTGGAGGTCTGTACTCTCCAGGAGCCCTTCTAGTTGTTGTATGTGTTGTATATTTTGTGTTTTATCTTCAGATGTGTGTGTGTGTGTGTGTGCGTGTGTGTTCTGTGTCTGACCATCCAACCTGCCTGCAAGACAAACATCCCCTCAGACACAACAAAGTTAAAGTTGATAGCTGATGATGATGATGATTGACTACTTTTCTAGATTTTTTAATTTACCAAAAGTTCACCAGGTAGAACGCTCCAGGCACAGGTTTAGTTTGTTTTAAAAAAGCACAGAACAGAAAATAACGTGTGTCCACTGTTACCTTTGGAATCAGTGCAGAATGATGACGTACTCCATCCACATAAAACAAGCTTTTAATTAATAAAAGGAAGGAAGCTGGTCATTTTGGGCAATAAAACCCTGCAAGGGTGACAAAGGGGAGTTTCTATAATATTTGAACCATAAACCGCACTGCAGAGATCTAAGTGTGAAGAAATACAGAGGCAGGGAAAGAGACCAAAGTGACAAAAAAAAGGGAGAATTGGACAGATGGAGAGACGATAAGTGGAAGAGGGAGAAGGACAAATGGAATTAAAAGCAGATGGCAAGACAGATATAAGATAACGGATTGAAGCATTTAAATGCAAAAGTTTTGCCCACAACATGAATGCAAATAAAGCATTTAAATTTGACACAGCTTAGGTTAAATCATCAGCTGCAGGATATATATTTTTCTGCCATTTAAAAAAACAATAAAACAATCAGTGATATTGGACTTACAGTATATCATCGCCAGGAAACTATACAAGCCAAGGTTGTAACAAAGTTCAGCACCTTTAGGAGTGCAGAGGGAGTGAGAAAAAGTGAGATATATATGGACGGAGTGTGAAAGGTGGGGGGGCTCAGAACATGAGCTCATGACTGCAGCATTAGTGTAACATTAGTGTTAAGTGCTCGTAAAACCCCTCTTTGCTCTGCATTACCTCAGAGTGTGGGGGAGTGAGAGATGAAGTTAATAATATCGCTGTTATAAAAACTTTTCTTTTTCATTTTTAATGTTTTTAATGAAACTTCTCAGAACGAGAGTGGAGGAAAATGAATAAAAGAAAATGTCAGAAAGCCACCAGCTCACACACACACACACACACACCTACACACACACACACACACACACACACACACACACACACACACACAGACTATTTACAGCAACACTGAAGATACTAAATACTTTTAGCTGCAGTGGCCCACACAGGCACAACTGGCATGTAAATACTTAACTGTACATGCCGTCAGAGCTTCTCCTTCCTCTGTACATATTGTGTTTTGCAGCCCCCAGATGATCATAAATGTGACAAAATCACTTCTGTGAGTTAGTTTAAGAGGAGTTTAATACTAAATGCTCGCCAGGAAGCTTTCCTCACAGCGCTGGTTTCTTTTTCTCATCACTTATTTAACTGATATTTGTTCCTACAAGTGTTGAGATGGAGAATGGGAAATTGTTTCAACTTGTTGGTCTCACATCCAACTGTTATAAATGGCAAGTAGTTGTTTCTCCCCTGGGTTCGGACCTTGAACTGGTCAGCCAAAGACGTTTCTGTGCAGAGTTTGTAGGTTCTCACCATGACTGCATGTGTCCTCCCACAGTCCACGCAGGTCAGGTTCAACCGCCTGAATGTCTCTGTCCAGTGTGTGCCGACACCTACCCCAATGATAAGCATATAATTCAACTGAAATAAAAATGTTGCTACAATGTGGGTATATTAGTATGTTTACAAGCTTGTGTTCTGTGGCCAAGCAGTGTCCAAACTAGGGGTGTGAGAGAAAAGTAGAGCAAGTATCGCAATAGTTTGATTATCGATACACAGACTCTAAGTATCAATAGTTTATATAATGTATTAATATTAATATTGAAAATACGAAACCAACTTTTTGGTATTAGAATAATACAATCAATTGCCTTTTCAGTCCACTAGATGGTGCTGAGTTGCAATGTTTTATTTTATTTTAAATTACCATTAATTTACATGCAAATTCTTCACTTTGTTAAGGAGCTGCATAACTTTTTTGAAAAAAAAACACCTGTACTCCCACCACGTTTGCATTCAGTTTGTCAGGTGCATGTAGTAATAACAAAAAATAACAATAAGTCATGTTCTTTGTTATTTTATGTTTTCTTTTCCCTAACATTAGATAGACGGCAGTGGTTCTCAAACGTTTTCAGTCCTTCCCCACTTTGGACAAGGGGGAATTTTCAAGTCCCACCTGCTCCCATCGCCCCAACTCAATGCTAATGAAATACATCAAGCTTAACATTTTCAAGTAACATCATGTTGTATCTAAATTCTAAATCAATAACATTAAATTAAACCAAGCTCACTTACAGTTGGTGTCCCCGGGGGGGACATCTATAAGGACGCTTTGCTCTCACACATGCTGCATTTATAGTCACACAAACACACACACACGCACGCAGTCACTCTCTACTCTAGGGCGCAGTCTTGTGGGCGCCAGGGAGCCGCTTTCAATATGCGGGAGACTCCCAGAACTGTTGGGTTGTCTGGATAAAGATTGCCGCGCCCCACCTGTCACGTCTCTATTCTCCACCTTGAGTAGTTGTGTTTACATGCACAGTTTAGTCGAGCTATGCTAAATAATCGATTTTGGCGTCTAATCGGACTTCTGTCCTTGTCCCAGTTTACATGCAACTGAGAAAATTGAATAACTGTTGGGGACGTGTCCTCCTCCTCAACACTGGGTGGCGATATGTGTCGTTTCAGCAGCTTAATACGGGGCCCTTTCCGGTTGACCACACACTTTGTGCCATCGCTACTGACTGGCTACTGCCACCAGCTACTGTCACCGGCTAATGTGACCGGCTAATGCGACCGGCTAATGTGACCGGCTACTGCCACCGGCTACTGCCACCGGCAAATGTGACCGGCAGCGGCTAATGTGATCGGCTAATGGGATCAGCTAATGCGACTGGCTACTGTGACCAGCATCGGCTAATGTGAACGGCTTTCTTGGATGTTTTTGCTCCGGGGTCATACGCCAGCGTGGGGGTGGAGCATGGGAGCATGTGTTTTCTTGTCATTCATACCGGCGAAAATTGTATTCCGATTACATTATCTTCGTGTCTTAATCGGAGTTCGAGAACTCCAATTAGTTGGACTACCACGTTTACATGCACTTCAGTTGTCCCGGTATAATCGGCAATAATTTGTTTTTTTCAAGTGTCATGTAAACGTTCTGAATATGTTTGAGACACTGGTCGTTATTGCATAAAATATCATATGAACTGCGTTGCAAAAGTGTTTGCATTAAGTCCTATGAATCCATTCATGAGAATACATTGGTCTGCTTGACAATCACATTTTGATGCAATATAAATGACTGAAGTCAGATGAACAGACTGAAGTCTTTATCTAATTACATAAAGATGTAGTCTATTATATGATAAATGAATAAACAAAGTAAACTTAGAATATAGCCTTGAGGATCTAATTGCAGGAGTGTTTTTGGATTTCCCTTTCCCTTTTTTTTTAAGTTTCATCTGTAGTTATCGCTCTACTACATTTCATCGAAAATTGTGCACCACCTAGTTTATAATAGTTCAAGGGCTTTCGTCAGTGGGCCATAGGTTCAGTCATCATTGTTTTACCAAATGCAGGAAAATATACTGATTTATTGAAATAAAAATTCTAAAGATTAGTATTTTAAAATACAAAAAAAGCATCAAATAGCATCAAACATTTTCATTTTGCAACCCGAAAAGCCCTCAACTGAACCATCTCATTGAGTCATTGTCGTCAGGGAGTCTCACACACTCCCATTACAACCTGCTGTCATCCCACAGCTGATATCATCGCTGCACTGACCCTGAATCAGTCTCAGGTTTGGTTACACACACTAGGTTAGGCAACGTCCTGCATGTTCAGTTCTGTGCTTTTACAGCTGGATCCATTACATATCACTTTTTTATTTTCCCAATCTGGGGGCTAAATATCTCCCGTTAGCTTAACAGGCCCCCGTGGTCGCTTGGACCGATGGCAAAGTGCATGTTTGTGTGGTAATGTGTGTGTGTTTAGGTGCGGCGGGGGGTCAGACTACCTGGCATCCAGATGTAGAAGTTCTGCTTGAAACAGAGCTATTGTTTCCTACAGACTGTGCAGATTGTGTGACTGACAGCTGCAGCAGTAGCAGGACTTTGACTGTGCTGCAGTAGAAGACAGGTGATAATGGTCACAGCAGTAACACAGGTATCAGCACAGTTAGTAACAGTAGAAGTACTGTATCAACAGTAATGGTATTATAGTAGTAGAGGTAGTAGAAAGAGTTTGAGCAGCTGTATTTTGTATATCGAGCATCAAAGGACCACATTTCACATTTCAGGTTTTAGCATAATCCATTAAAAATTAACAAATTATGAGTGTATTTGTTATATAACTATTAGAGTGTTTGTCATTTTACACGTTTTTAAAGTTTTTTTTGTTTGTTTTTTTACATTATGTTTTATGTGTTATTTTTTATTAAAAATGAAAAATGTACTATATACTCTGTTGACCATATTGAGAAGATACACACTTTAACTGTCAATAATACATCACAAATTTCACAATCATTTCACGGAAACAGGTAAAAAATATATATATATATTGTATTTCAAATTTAGGAGGAACAGTGTGTTTTACTTTACTTTTGTACTTTTGTTTGAGGGTTGCTGTTTTTTTAATAGAGGTGATCTAGGTGAAGTTACAATAGTGTCGGTGGGGAAGGTTTAGCAAGCATAGTTGCATGTTAGAAACATGTATGTTAAGATACACATATAAAACTTTAAAAGAACTGTGATTTTCAACATTTCCACAGTTGAATCTAAGAATGAAATGGTACGGATTTTCATGTTGCTATAACCACAGCCTCATAGCATCAATTTGGACCATTATTATTATACTTATTATTATTATTATTATTATTATTATTAATATCATTATTATTATCATTATTATTATTACTAGTAGTTGTGGTAGTGCTAAATGGAAGTAGGTTTAAGAACTTTCCTTTTTGAAAATAAATAAACTAAATAAAAGCTGATGACTGTGACAGGCAGTGGAATAGAAATGGAGATGTGCACGTGCAGGTGATGTTCTCTGTCCGGTTGCATTTTTTCATTACTGTAGAGATTGTACACGATGTGATAATGATGATTTCATACCACGTTATACTGTTAAAACTGGTATACTGCTGCAACCTCTGTTATTTTAACGTATAACAAAGTGTGGTGGAGTTGGAGTGTTTGGCTGCATGTCACAGGTTAAGTTCAGAGTACCAGCCAAGTTAAGTTTTTATGGAAATTCAGTGTGAAGGATGTCATAAAAATCTCATGGCAGGCAAATAGAATAAAACACATTTGCTAAACAGCAAGTTTGAAAATTGTTCAATTTTGACAGGACCACAACAGGAAGGTTAACTTTCTGCTGCCAGGTTGGGGGAAAAAAATCACATTCGAATCCTGTTTTTTAGGTAAATATCCCAGTGCAACAACAGTAATAATGAGAAGAATTCAGCAGACAAGTTTTCAAATTGTACTCTGAGTTATCCTGGTGCTGCTGTGGGGTCGAGCCTCGCTGGAGTTCATGGGTTACTCTTATAACCTTTACTTTATCTCATGTCTCCTTTACATCCATTTTCCGCAACTTTTCTCGTTGTTGTCCAGAGTTAGAGTTAGAAATAATAATGCAAAAAGTCCCTGAACGTCAAAAACATATTTTGAGAAATGGGAAGTGAATCCAACCGCTGCCAAGTCTCTCTCTCTCTCTCTCTCTCTCTCTCTCTCTCTCTCTCTCTCTCTCTCTCTCCCTGCAGCCGTTTTCCATTATCAGTGCCCAAACCAGCTTGTTAAAAAGAGTGAAACTCAAACCACAGTTTTGAAAATTACAGAATTCCTTCATAAATGCCCAGCCCTCCCCGCGGCTACGCTGGGTTCAGGCTTGAGGTGAGACCGCCATACTACAACACACACACACACACACACACACACACACACACACACACACACACACACACACACACACCGACACACACATTATATGTATATATGCAGCCAAATGTATAAGCACACAACCAAATGCTGCACAGTATATACAGTATAATGCCCACATTAACCCTGAAAAGGCTCACACAATAGATAACACACAAATACATGCTTACTAATGCAGAAACACACACACACACACACACACACACACACACACACAGTGTACAGTAATAGCCTTGTGGCTACATCGCCCTCTTTCCTTCCCTCCTTTCAAACTTGAACCAGAGCCATTTCCTACAACAGCTGAGGCTGCCGCATAGCAACTGGTCAGACCGCCCTAGCAACAACAACATTATCACTCATTTGACCTCTTTGTGACGGCAAAGTAATAATCAAACATTTTTTATTTTACAGTTTTAAGGCTCAGTTGTAGATTTTTTTTCAAACTGTATTGGTGTCCACAGCTGCAGCTATGGAGGCCCATCATGGACTTTAATAAAAATGAAAATGTAAACTTGAAAATGAAAATTCCACAGTAGCAGGAGAATTTTCCACATATGTAGATGTTATTTCAGTAAAAATGAAAAGGCACTAATCCAGTTTACATTTCCATATAGTTGTAAGAGCGTTCTTTGACCATATTCAATCATCAGCATAAATTTTGGCATTGTACTGTATTGGTAAACAGCAAGTTTTTTTTCTTCAATTTTTCTCCTTGATGAAGGAATATGATATTTAAGGCCAAGTAGGTCTGCTGCAGGTGGACGGTAGGGGAGGTGGATGAGTGCAGCAACTTCTTTAACCTTCTTTAAACCTACAGAGGGGATTTTGTGTCCCGTTGTTGGAAGTGATGGCTGGAATAAGTGTTTTTTTAAAGCCTAAACTTGTGAGTCTTTCCCTAATCCTAACCAAGTGGTTTTGGTGCCTAACCCTAAATAAAATGGTTATAGTGTTTTTATTGTTTGAAACAGCAAGTGGCACATTTTTGCAATGTATTGCAGTTGTTGCATGTTTGCATGTTCTTGTCACAATGAGAACGGGTTGCAGCAGTTCAGAAGCATTGACATTCATATTAATTAACGTATTTATAGTTATTTGTGATTTGTTGAATTACACTGCCAATGCCAAATGTATTCTGGTGACTGGGTTGACATCTTAAAATGAAAATCGAAAAGCTGTTTGACTTTAAATTTTCAAAGTTGTACCCCACTGTACAGTGGACAATATTCACATATTCATTCAAATTTGAAAATTACAATGCAATAACACAATTTTACCTAATTTTCCATTTATGCAAGCAATATTCAAGTAAAAAAAAATTCCATTTTAAACCATTTCTAACCAAATTAAAATTAAAAAGGCATTTGACATTTGCAGCACTGTTATCATGCTTTCAAGAGTAACATTAATCAGTTTTTTTGTTAAGAACGAATCAAATCTAAAGGTGTTTTTGCCAACAGCCCACCTGTCAACTCTCTATTTCTTTTCTAAATCTTTGAACTGGCAGGTTTGCTGTGGCAGGTACGGTGATGCTGAGTAAATTACACGTCTCTGCAGCTGCTGTTTAATTTCCCTCGTGTGTTTGTGTGTGTGCCCTCCTATCAGCAAACCCTCTCCAACCTGGCTAATTAATACTAATCATTCTCAGCTGCTACATGTAAACGTGTTAAACTGCTTAACTCTAACATCATTCTCTGCTCTGTAGTTACCAGCATGGATGCGTTTAACTTTTTGCAGCTAATACAGAAACAAAGCGTATATTTCTGAACTAAGCAGTGAGAATGGAATAACACCAAACCACAAGTGTTTCACACATACACACCATTCAGTTTCGCTCTCTATGAGTAATTCTATGTTTTGCTTCGAGGGAAATTGGTGCACTTTGGCCATAATTGTTTCAAAACTGCTAGCTAATTATGACCTTTTGAAAACAAAGTGTACAGATTGAATGTGACATTTTGCTGTGCCTGCAGAATATAAACGCCCTCTTGCACTGGCTGAAGCCCAGTAAAACCTAATAATGAAAACAACTGTGTCCTAACCAGAGCTTCAACTGAGCTACAAAGGCTACATTCACAGGTTTCTGCCCACTGACCCCGCAGGACAAAATACTACTAGTAATACTACGAGCACATGGATACAGAAAGACTGTGTGCTGCACTTTTATGTCTGATTGTCTTTAATTTTAGCATTGTTATCATAAGACACTGATGTGTTCAGTAGGAGTTGCAAGAGGTGAAACCTTTACACTCTGCAGGAATTAATAAATGCATGGAACACATATGATGTCTCTTCAGAAATAGAAAAGACATACGAGATTCAGACAGGTATGAGCCTTATACAGTCTATGGTATGACCTCATGTTCGGTCTCTCTGTCACACACATGCACACACACAGGCTTGTCTTCACCAGAAATAGTTCAGGCCTTCTGTCTGTCACAGTGCATGGATTTCAATGGAGCATTCCCAACCATATTCCCACCATCTGTCATGATGATTTGAGAAGAGAAGCAGATTCTTTCACCTCTAGCTGTCCTTAAAACATAAAATACTGTGTGTGTGTGTGTGTGTGTGTGTGTGTATGTGTGTGTGTGCATTATTGTACGTGTGTATTTTTTCTTCTTGATGTAGTCCTCTGCCACCATCTAGTGGGCAAAACATAGGATAAAACTACAATAATGCACTATTTGTATTTTTATTTGTATATTTGATTGTTTTATTTATTTAATATTGACAAGACTTTGACTATATATTTTAAAAAAATGTCTCTACTCTTTTCTTCTTCAGCTTCTAGCATTCCTGTAGCGATTACAGATGGATGTTAAAGTTATGTACTTACTTGGTTTCCTGTGGTCTCAGGCTAGTATCATCAGGTTGATTGCACTTATAGTAAGTCGCTTTGGACAAAAGCATCAGCCAAATGACATGTAATGTAAATTTAATGTAATGTAATTTAATCATATTTTAGATTTGAGGCTGTAGAGACTGGTGAATAATTGCATATTCTCTGTCACAACTACAGTCTCACCAAGCAGAAAATCTGTCAAATTTTAATGACATTTTGGACATATTTTAGAAAGATTTTTTCCCTAGTCATAGAGTTTTGTTAATAGTAACACAACCATTTTAATAATAACTTCCTAGCTGCTTTAATATATTTTCAAAGATATACATTCATTTGTATACAAATGTAGAAAAACGCTCTATAAATGAAAAATATACATCAATTGCTGTTTTTTCATCTTATTTGCTTCTCAATATTTCTTCATATCTTTACTGTTTATGTTAACCAAGAATATATTGCAAGATTAAAGATGTATAAGGAAAGGAAACATGTTTTTAAGTGTTAAGATTTTACAGAATGGGTTCACATTTTACACAAAGCCCATAACTCTTATAGCCACATCTCCCTCTGCTCACCACTGACAAACTGTCAAAGTTACTCAAAATGACCTAATTTCAAATAATTTTAGTGTTATATTAATACAACACATTGGAACTTTTTGACTCCCAAAACTCCCAAAGTTTTAAAACTCAGCTGGGATAGTTTGAATGTGTTTCTTTTCTCTGTTTTTTAATTATATTCCATATTTATTTCCAGGTAACATTAAAAGTTCTTTTAGACAGCCATTTTCCCAGCTGCTCAGACACTCTGTGAGGCTCCGGGGAGTTTGGTCTGCCGTCTCCTGACGCTGAAATAAAACACAGTGGTTAAAGCCTTGTTACTGGAGCAAAGCCATAGAAAATACTCTGCTGTGTTTCATGGTTACACCAAATCATTGCTGTAAAGATGGCTGTATAAAATGACAGTTTAACTGATCTAAACTGAAAATGTCTTTTAGCCCATTTCACACAAACCTGAAGTTTTTTTTAGCCAAAATATACAGGTGGGAACTGAGCACATTTTCAATTTGTGGTTGAAGAAACATGTATTAAAGGCCACTAAAGTTATCTTTGATTAATGTTTAAACCATCATCCACAAAGCTTGTTTAGACGAGTTTTTGGAAGTTAGTAAATTAAGTTTATGTTGGCTGAAATAACAGGAGGATGCAAATCCAGGTCCTATTCTGTGACATTTCAGAGTAATACTTATATATATATTACGTAAGTAAAAGTTAGTAGTGTTTCTTTTGTCTCAGAAAAGTCTCTATGTGCTCTGTAGGCTATCCTTTATTGCGTCTGTATTCACTTTCTCTTTTATCTGCTGGTATTAACCTCTCAAGATCAGACATGAAAATGTATTCAATCAGGTCTGTGTCTGCGGCATAAAAACTGTCTCTACACAGGAAACGTTGCTGGATCTTTACAAGAAACACTTTTAATATAAGTATTTGTTGATTCAACAGTTGCAGTTGTTTTGCATTTTTTGCAAGCAAAAATACATTCAAACACCTATGTACACTCTGCCATCTCCTTCCCAAACTCTAGGAGGAACACAACCAAGGCAGTAATGTCCTTTAAACTTGTTAAACCATTATTTGACTATAATTTGCTCTGTATTGATATATTTTTGTGTGTTTTGTGGTCTTAGTGTTTTATTTATGTGTCCTGTGTTTTTATATGTGCTACAAAACCATTATTCTCTTTCTAAGTAAGTGGAATGCAAATCTTTAAAGGAAAAGAAAATATTTTTGCTTTTAAATTCCTTCATAATTGCCACACAATACATTTTCCTGCAGATGTCTTATCAGTCTGTGGTGGTAGTGTGTTGTTAAATGCTGCAGTCTGCTGGGAGGCAGCATCAGACACAGAGATGCAAGGTGGTTGGACAGACTGGTCAAAAGAGCTGGTTCTGTGGTTGGAGCCAGGTTGGACACACTGGAGGAGGTGGTGGAGAGATGCACTGTTAAGATGTTCGAGGCCATCTTGAAATACCCGGATCATCCGCTACACAAAACCTTTATGGACCAACAACAGCGGACGGCTCCTCTCTCTATGTTGCAGGGCGGAGAGATGCAAAAGATCCTTCACTCCTACAGCCATCAGGGGGATTAATGAAGTACTTTTGATTTTGACTGCTTTGATGAAATCATTTTATACTGTGAAATAAATGCAATCTTGAGTCATTAAGATGATAATTGAATCCATAAATCTTCAAATCCTAAAAAAAGTCCCTCATCTTTAAATAGAATGTGAAATAGTTGCAAACTGAAGTCATCTAGACGATAACTGGGTCTTAAAAAATTAAAATCTTCAAACAAGTTACATGATGAATGATTGATGATTTGATGCTCTGCATATTTTCCCCATAAAAAACATTTTTCACTGCAAAATGTTGCATTGTAACAAGTTTATTTTATTTATTATTGAGCCCTATGATCACTCTAATTATAACATATTGCATAGTAATTTTGTAATTTTGATTTAAATTGATTTGATTTTCCTTACTGCTAATCTAGTGTGCCACGTCCTGTCCAGTAGGGGGCGATAATGCGCCTCCACGGTAGCTCTACAACTGTCAGTAAACCAAAACAGGCAGAAGAAGATGTAGGTAGTGATTCACACAGCTAGACGTTAAGGTTTTTGATTTTACCTCATTTAATTGGATTTTTTTCCGCTTTAATCGACATCTGGTTCTGTTTTTATTAATAACTGCCGGTGTTGAAGCTACTGTCGTTACAATGAAGTTATTGTTACACCCATGCGTGAGTGCTGTGGGGAGTTTAAGTTAGTTAGCCTAAGGTTAGCCTGCTAGCTGCTACTAAGTTGCCTCAGAGTAACTTTTTCTGTCCTAACAGACTGAATAGATGTCTGGCAGACGGGCTCTGGTGGAGTGTGTTGTGCTGTCTGTTCAAGATGCATGTGTGTTTTATCCGTGCTGCAAAGGCTGCTTCTCAAGGGTTGATGTTGAGCAGCAGGACACGACGAGGTAAGCTATAAACAAACCAGCAACACCAACCAAAAATTATTTATTTACTTCTTATTATTGAATGGGAATGGTTCAACCAGGGCCAGTTCTAGGCAGGCATATATGAGGGGGCAGTCAGAAATGTGAAGGGGGCATCATGTGTACACATCATGCTCCAGCACCTTTTTTCTGTGCTCATAGTAACGATGCTTACTTCATTGAAAGGGGTCTATGTGTCCAACCCCAATCTGGCGAAGTGGTTTGCACTTTGCCAGTCCTCTACCTTCAGACCTGTCCAGGTGTCCCACCTGAAGACTAAGCTCCTGCTGGTCTTCAGCTCTAAAGGTCACTGAGGCACGCAAACCCCCTGACCACAATAAGGTGGCAATCCCTCAGGGGGGGAAACTGAAAAATAAATGAATAAAATAAAATAAAACATCCTTCATCCAGATTTTAACCAACAATCGTGTATTGTGTCGGGGGATTTTTCCGCTACTGCAGATCATTTTGTCAAACTGTAATGTATATTAATTTTGTGAGTATATTATGTGCTTTCTCAAATTCTGAAACTTTGATTTGAGGGGGCAAGACATTTATTTTAGGGGGCTCGGCCCCCTCTTGCCTCAGCATAGGGCTGGCCTTGGGTTAAACAGATCATATTTTCAAGTGTTTACTGTGACTCAAGTGGTGGAATGTAACTAAGTACATTTACTCAAGTAATGTATACTTTAGTACTTTTACTTTTGATACTTTCAGTACATTTTGATGCTGGTACTTTTTTAAGTTTTGTAAGTTTTGAATGCAGGACTTTTATTTGTAGTGTAGTGATTTCACAGTGTGATATTAGTACTTTTCCTTAAATAAGAGATCTTTTCCACCTCTGCTGTGGACTTAATACTGTTGAAATTTGACTGAGTTAACTGTTATGAATACTAGCACTACAGTAGACTTCACTAACAAGGTCATGTAGAAGTACAGGTAGGCCTGTCACGATAACACAATTTTTAGGAAGTTATATTTTCCCAGAAACTATCACGATAAACGATAGTATTATATCGATGTTGTTTTAGTTTAACTGGATATTGGAGCATAATAAGTACCGGTACATCCTTTTCCACAGCAATGAATTTTTAAATCTCGAGAATATTAAACATTGGAATTGAAATGTTGAAAAGAAATATTAAAAATATCCTAGATAAATAAAACATAAATAAATAAACTACAACCAAAACAAATAAAATAGACTTTCAGGCCCTGTTAACATAACATTGCACTGAGATAATCATTATGTATTATATGATTTTATTATTAAAATAACATATAAACTGCTGAAATGGTTAATCGATCAATCGATGGCAATTCGTACTGCCAGTCAAAAATTTGCAGCATTACTTTAAACACAACACAAAAAAGCACCAAAGTCATGCATGTAAACGACAATATATTGAGTCCAGAAAAAAACTGTCCATTTTTATATATTGAACGATAAGTTGATATAGTGATTATCGTGACAGGCATAAGTACAGTAGCTAACCCACTGTATAAAAAGCTTGTATATGAGTGAGCTTCAAACATGAAATTGAACTCTATGTTACTCTGTCACACATGGACACACTGTCCCCTGTCTTCTCTGTCTCTCCACCACAGATGCAGATGCTCTAAGTGTGGTTACAGCTGTTTGAGGGAGCAGGTTGACTACAGATATCGTCTCTCACTGAAGGTTTCTCGGAATGGATCCATATTTGGAGTGACAGTATTTGGAAGCTGTTTGAACCCATTCTTCGGCATTCATGCAAGTGGTTTGCAGAGGTGAGCAAGAAAAAGAAGATCTTATCTGTCAAACATCTCCAAATGTCTGCAATTGATTACCCTGTCAACTTCCCTGAGTGCCTTTTAATATGGGCACATTGAGTAGAATTTGAAAACAGAGAAGAACTGGCTTTGTGTGCTTGACGTTTGCCTCGCTAAATTTGCATTTTTTCAGCCATAGTTGTACCTTTTCATATCTTGAATGCATGCTTACAGACAGACATAAGCAGAGCACAGGACTTCTGCAGATACAGACACTTTTAATGGGTCACAAGTGATGATTGACAGGTATAATGGGCCTTTATACACATGCTGTATTTTACCAGTGTTTAGTGAGGCATGTTTAAAAAGCTCATCTTGTCATCAGTATCTATCATCTCTCTTCGCCAGTCAAGTTTAAAGCAGTGTTGACGTCTGTTGTGTCTGTAATTTTGTAGGTTGGTGGAAAAGGCTGATGGCGCATCAACCAAATCAACACTGTTGGGGAAGGCTGTCACGGACTGTTTCATTGGCAGACATTTCATCTTTGGTATAAAGGTACAAATGCATTTAGATATAGCTTTACTTGGTCGATATTACCTTATTGTAGTATCTATATCTGTTTATATGTCAGCTGATAAATAAAACAAAAATTGCACTACACAAATGCCAAACTATGTTTGATGTCATCAAAAAATTGTGTCACCATTTGATTTCAGTTTTACCACCACAGAGCTCTAACAAGGTGATTTGAAATTTAAAATTGAAAAAAAAAAACCCTGATGATGGTTCTAGAAGAAAGGTTAATGAATCAACAAAATGATTAGAATTTATACTGAAGAGAACATAGATATCTGTACCAAATTGTAAAGATTTTTGCCTAAAAAAACCATGGGTGGCAGGAAAGGAAATGCAGGAGATCACCAAAGGCATTAAGACTGGAATATCCTAAATGTGTGCTTTATCATTTATTTATTTATATTTATTCAACATTTTTGTATTCAGGAGCCTTGATCACAACCATCTCTCTTCTTGTCTGTTCTTCAGGGAGGTGAAACTGAAAATGGGCCTTGGTTGGGACGGCCTGTTGCGAATGGCTCAAACTGTAAAGAAGCAGCCCACTTTATTGCCAGTCAGATGATTCTCCCCATAGCCTTAGGCCTGGAAGGCTGCACAGTAGTCAGCTATTATCGCCTCCTTCTTCAGAAAGCTGCACAATATGAGCAGAGATCCACTGATCCCAGCAAAAACTCCAGACCCCCAGCAACAATCCTACTGCCGATTCCTCAACATTTCCCAGCCAGCAGCTTCAATAATGGCACTCTTTCTCTCTCAGGTCTTCTTTCCCAGTCCCCGCAAAGGTAATGACTAGAAGAAGCTACTGAAACCTATTGTTTTCTATATGAAAATCTAAAATGTCAGTATTTTATATCTAGGGCAGACTCTGTAGGTGCCAGAAACAACATAGAAATACTTGGATTAGACTGACTCAATCTGAAACAAAGAAATGATCTCAAGCTTTTCTTACACCGTCTTTAAGTCTGCTCTTGGACCTCTCTGTATAACCAGGATAGTTTTACAGGCATCTGTATTGTTATACTAAAGCTGGATCTTTTGTTCACTTTTGTAACATCTCTTGACAGTTTATTTTGTTTTCATCCTAGTTCACAAAACCAAGACAGCACCCTCACTCCCACCCCTCCATGGCAACAGTCTCTTGGACTCGTCACTTCATCAGCAGAGCAGGAGGAAGGCTGCAGTACCCAGGAAGGCGGAGATGAGAACAGCAGACAAACAGACAACAACAACACACCACATCATTCTCAGAGATGCTGCTTGGACAACCATAAAGTCACAGAGGAGAGAGCGCTGTCACCTTTTCTTTCTTTAGAGTGCAATCCTTTCAGGAGTCCATCATTTGCCAAATATCCACGCACATGTGTTGAGAAAAGTGTTGGAAACAGCCCCAACCTCAAGACTTCTGTCAGTCCCCCCACACCTCACCACGACAGCAAGAGGTTTTCTACAAGACAATGCACCAAGAGCTTTTTGTCGAGCTCCTTGGCTTGGGAAGATTTGCCTTTCTCCGAGAGTCTTTCAGAGTTTTTGTTAGAGGAAAATAAAGACATTGTTAGTGAAACAGAGCTACAATTAAATGTGCAAAATCAGGAAGAAACGGCAAGAAACAATCTCACAATCAGACCACAAGACAGAAATGTGTCACGTACATCAACTCCTGTTTGTCAAAGTAACATGCAGATTATAGACTGCCACTCACAGACGTTACGGGATATCACCATTGCACCTAATGGAGATGACAGATATGATTTATCTGACAAGGTATATAACAACCCTGTTAGACCGGCAAACAGCAATCAGGCCAGAAACATTTGTTCCCATGAGTGTAATCAGGAGGATCAGAGAGCTCATTCTCTGTCTTTTGAAAGCGAAGAAGAAAAGCAGCTTGAAGTGGATGCCTATAATTGTTCAGCAGACCTCTTCGGTAGCTCACTCTTAATCGATATGGACTCAAACAAGTTCAACACACCTGCGGAAACTGTCAGGACGAACACAGATGCTTGCCGGCTGTTTTCTACATCAAAGAAACAGCACCAGATGAGGGAAACGGCTACACATTCACCACCAGACAAAAAGAAACTGAGAAGTGCAAAATGCAATAACAGAGACAGTTTGATTCCAACTGATTTTGACTTTATCCCTCCCTCTCAGTCCACCCCCATTGTTAAAGTAGCTGCTGTGATGGAGTCACCTGCCTCCTTGACATTATCTGAAATCAGTCAGGATTCTAGTGCTTTTTACAGAAATCTGCCTGATGTTGGCAGTAATAAGACAGGCAGTACTACCTCTTCTCTTTGTAAATCAAACCATGCCAGTGCCAACCAGGTCTCCCAGTGTTGCAGAGAGTTTACAAAAGAAAACCTGGTGTGTAGGACGACATCCAGCAGGCAAAGCCACAGATTTACCCCTAAAAGGAGGTTCTGGAAACCAAACAAGCATAAAAACCTCTCAAGTGTCCAGAGAAGCACTCTAAACACCAGGTTAACCAGAAGGATCAGCCACAAATGTGACTCAAGCGATTGTGGTGTGACGGTCTGTGATTATGAGGACAAAGAAGCAATTGTTCCTCCGACTCCTGCTGCTGAAACACAACTGAGCATGAAGCTCAGAAGAAGAAGGCAGGCTTATTCTTGGGAAGGGCAGCAGGGAGGTGATGTTAACTGTAAAAGAACTCTGTTGGATCAAACTCTCACATCTCAAACAGGAAACTGTGACAGCAAGACAGTTGATGAGGGGAGTCAGGATGGATCTAATCGTTACCTCCTTCATGATGAGAACGAGGCATGTGACTTGTCTAGAGACCTGTTCTCTGACTCGATGTGAGAGAGTTTTTTTTATGTATTCCAGGCCAGTGGAGAGGTGAGAGTGCATCATGAATGACAGGTCCAGCAACTGGCAGTGAACAATGGACGTTGCAGTTACATGATAAGCAAGTTAACAAGCCACCACCTCTGTTTTTACATTTATTGCATTCTGCCACCTTGTGCCTCATGATGCACGCTAGGACTGGGCGATATGGACCAAAAGTCATATCCCGATATAATTAGGCTGAATATCGATATACAATATTTATCCCGATATTTTTATCACAAAATCAGAGCAAATGTTCAGTAAAAAGTCAAAGCCAAATATGACATGTCACAAGTAGTTTTAATGAAACTGTTTATTTAAGTGAACATAAATACTGTACACATAACGTAACAACAGGAGTCATTTTTTTTTAATCAAAGCTGCATAAAGTGCGCATTTAAATAAAAATAGCCTATGAAATAAAATAGGCCAATCTTTTTCCAAAATAAATATATTTATATGAGAAAAGAATAATGAACATTACAAAAGAACTAAATATGACAAACCCTAGTAAGGGCAGCATTTAAATATAAAGGGGAAAAAAAATAACTATATCGATATATGCAATATGGTCTTATTCCATATGACATTAAAAAATAAATCGATATATCTTTTATATCGATATATCGCCCAGCCCTAATACACGCTCAAATACTGAAAGAACTGCACTACAAAATGATAACACTACAAACTCTATGGACAGTTTAAAGCAAAATATTGGTACTCTACTTTGTTCTGTTTCTGTATTAAACATCACAACTGACAACATATTACTCTTTTCAGTCTGTACTGTTTTTGAATAGATATCATCTGGTGTCATTTACACTGAAAACCACTTTTTGAAATGCATAATTTGTTAAAACTGCACCAAGACAAATGAGAACACTTTGAAAGAGGTTTATTTGCACAATAACAATACATAAAATGTCCTAAAAAAAAAGAAGAAGAAAAATGTGCATCCTCCTCCTCTTCCTCACCCCTGCATCTGTCCTGTGGGGCAGTGCCTGTCATCTGTCACTGAAGTAGAGCAGCTACGCTTCATCTGGCAGAAGTGTCTCCAATGTCTCCTTGCCATCCAGTATACCAGCCATCAGTCAGCTCCAGCAAGGTCCCCTGAGTCACTATCAGTAACAGCTAGTGGTGGAAGAAGTATTCACATCCCTAACTCAAGTAAAAGTACTAATATCACACAGCAGAATTACTCCACTACAAGTAAAAGTCCTGCATTCAAAATGTACTTTAAGTATCAAAAGTAAAAGTACTCGTTATGCAGAATGACCCCACTCAGATTGTTATTTATATTCCAAATATAGTGTTGTAATTTTTGATGCATTTATGTAAGCAGCCTGTTTTGTTTTTTTTTAAGATAAGGCTCATTTCAACTACTTAAAATACGATTATGTGGTTTAACCCTCAGGGCCCACTAAGGACATTTTCAGCCATTTCAGAAATTTTTCACTTGATTTTTGGCAATAATTTTGGCTGTGATACTGCAAATGACATGCTTTTTGGAAGAAGGATTTCTTTTTTGATATATTTTGAAATTCTAATTAAATTTTTTCTAATGGCTCTATAATACACTGTGTACAAGTTTACTACCCTTTCGAGCCCTTTCGGGCTGAAAATGTCCACCTCCAAAAAAATGCTATAAAAACTTTACAGATTAATATTTTTTTTTACTTTTTTCTGCATAAACCTCTTAAACAACTTCTGCCCTGCTCAAAACTACCAAACATTCAAAGATTTTGAGAATTTTAACCCTTTAAATGCCAGTTTGATTGCACAATGTCACTGTTTTTCAAAGAAAAAACACAAAAAAATTGAGTTATTTTCCATATAATAATTAATTTTTGGCTGGGGCATTGGTTTTCATCACAGCCTTGGGTGGGTCAAAGATTAAGAACAAAATTGATTTTGATGCATTTTTAGTTTTTGTGTAGTGTCAGATTTAAAATGAAAAAAACCCTTTTTGGCCACTTGATAGCAGACATGTCCACTTCTAAATAACGCTTTAAAAATATTACTGAAATATATGTTTTTCCAACTTTTTGGGGTTAAATCTTTTGATCAACTTCAGTCCTGATAAAAACTATCAAATATTCAATTATTTTCAGGATTTTAACCCTTTAAATGCCAGTTTGATTCCATGATGTCACTGTTTTTCAAATAAAAAACGCACAAAAATTGAGTTATTTTTCATTTCATAAATAATTTTTGGCTGGGGCATTTATTTTTTATCACAGCCTTGGCTATGTCAAAGATTAGCAACAAAATTGATTTTGATGCATTTATAGTTTTTTCTGTAGTGTCAGATTTAAAATGTACTACCCTTTTATGGCAGACATGTCCACTTCCAAAAACACTATAAAACTATTACTGATATATATTTTTTTCAACTTTTTTGGGTTAAATCTTTTGATCAACTTCCGTCCTAATCAAAACGATCAAATATTGCATAATCATCAGGAATTTAACCCTTAAAATGCCAGTTTGACTACATTATGCTAATATTTCTTATGAAAACAAGATTTGCTGTGTTTTGTTAGATGTGTGTGTGTGTGTTTGCTGTTTCATGTTTCTAGACCTCACTGTAAAACTTGTAATGTCTAATAAAGTTACTCCTGTTATACAGAGCCATATATTAACTATTTCAAGTCAATAAAAACATGGTCCCTCTTCTCTTACTGCACTTCAAAGAGGTCACTGTGAAGAAAACAAAAACGACGGTTTGTAATTTTCTGCACCTGGCTGGAGTCCTGTCACAAACTGTCTGGAGCTTTTTTTTTTAAGTGCCCATGTTTTTATTGACTTGGAAGAGTGCATATATGGCTGTATATGACAGTTGTAACTTTTCAAGTTTTACAGTGAGGTCAAGACACACAAAACAGCAAACACACACACACATCTAACAAAACACAGCAAATCTGCTTCATAAGAAATATTAGCATAATGTAGTCAAACTGGCATTTTAAGGGTTAAAATCCTGATGATTATGCAATATTTGATGGTTTTGATTAGGACTGAAGTTGATCAAAAGATTTAACCCAAAAAAGTTGAAAAAATATATATATCAGTAATAGTTTTATAGTGTTTTTGGAAGTGGACATGTCTGCCATAAAAGGGTAGTACATTTTTAAATCTGACACTACACAAAAAAACTATAAATGCATCAAAATCAATTTTGTTGCTAATCTTTGACATATCCAAGACTGTGATAAAAAATAAATGCCCCAATAAATGCCCCAGCCAAAAATTATCTATTAAATGGAAAATAACTCAATTTTTGTTTGTTTTTTCTTTGAAAAACAGTGACATCATGGAATCAAAACGGGCATTTAAAGGGTTAAAATCCTGAAAATAATTGAATATTTGATAGTTTTTATCAGGACTGATGTTGATTGAAAGATTTAATCCAAAAAAGTTGGAAAAAAATATATATCAGTAATATTTTTAAAGCGTTATTTAGAAGTGGACATGTCTGCCATCAAGTGGCCAAAAAGGGCTTTTTTCATTTTAAATCTGACACTACACAAAAACTAAAAATGCACCAAAATCAATTTTGTTCTTAATCTTTGACCTACCCAAGGCTGTGATAAAAACCAATGCCCCAGCCAAAAATGATTTATTATATGGGAAATAACTCAATTTTTTTGTGTTTTTTCTTTGAAAAACAGTGACATTGTGCAATCAAACTGGCATTTAAAGGGTTAAAATTCTCAAAACCTTTGAATGTTTGGTAGTTTTGAGCAGGGCAGAAGTTGTTTAAGAGGTTTATGCAGAAAAAAGTAAAAAAAAATATTAATCTGTAAAGTTTTTATAGCATTTTTTTGGAGGTGGACATTTTCAGCCCAAAGGGCCTGAAAGGGTTTTACATTTTAAATCTGACACTACACAAAAACTAAAAATGCACCAAAATCAATTTTGTTCTTAATCTTTGACATATCCAAGGCTGTGATAAAAACCAATGCCCGGACCAAAAAAAATATATTATATGAAAAATAACTACATTTTTGTGTTTTTTTTCATATAAAACATCAGTGACATCATGCAATCAAATTGGCATTTAAAGGGTTAAAATCCTCAAAATCTTTGAATGTTTAATAGTTTTGAGCAGGGCAGAAGTTGTTTAAGAGATTTATGCAGAAAAAAGTAGAAAAAAATATTAATCTGTAAAGTTTTTATAGCATTTTTTTTGGAAGTGGACATTTTCAGCCCAAAGGGCTCGAAAGGGTATTACATTTTAAATCTGACACTACACAAAAACTAAAAATGCATCAAAATCAATTTTGTTCTTAATCTTTGACATATCCAAGGCTGTGATAAAAACCACAGACCCGACCAAAAAAAATATATTGTATGAAAGATAACAACATATTTGTGTTTTTTTCATATAAAACATCAGTGACATTGTGCAATCAAACTGGCATTTAAAGGGTTAAAATCCTCAAAATCTTTGAATGTTTAATAGCTTTGAGCAGGGCAGAAGTTGTTTAAGAGGTTTATGCAGAAAAAAGTAGAAAAAAATATTAATCTGTAAAGTTTTTATAGCATTTTTTTTGGAGGTGGACATTTTCAGCCCAAAGGGCTCGAAAGGGTAGTACATTTTAAATCTGACACTACACAAAAACTAAAAATGCATCAAAATCAATTTTGTTCTTAATCTTTGACATATCCAAGGCTGTGATAAAAACCAATGTCCCGACCCAAAAAAATATATTATATGAAAAATAACTAAATTTTTGTGTTTTTTTCATATAAAACATCAGTGACATCATGCAATCAAACTGGCATTTAAAGGGTTAAAATTCTCAAAATCTTTGAATGTTTAATAGTTTTGAGCAGGGCAGAAGTTGTTTAAGAGGTTTATGCAGAAAAAAGTAGAAAAAAATATTAATCTGTAAAGTTTTTATAGCATTTTTTTTAGAGGTGGACATTTTCAGCCCAAAGGGCTCGAAAGGGTAGTACATTAAAGTGGGCCCTGAGGGTTAATTAATAAAAATGTCTAATCACTTTAAATTAATCATATTTTTCATGTTAAATCTCGACCTGAGAAGTAATATAACTGGCAGCTAAATGTAGTGGAGTAAAAAGTACAATATTTGCCTCAAGATGTAGTGGAGTAGAAGAATACAGTTACATAAAATGGAAATCCTCAAGTAAAGTACCTCAAAATTATACTTAAATACAGAACTTGAGTAAATGTACTTAGTTGCATTCCACCACTGCTTAGTAGTCATAGTGCATCAATACAAATAATCTACTAATATATTTATAATATATATAACAATCTGAGTGGGTCCAGGCTGTACTTTTACTTTTGATAGTTTTAGTACATTTTGATCCTGATACTTTTGTACTTTTACTTAAGTATGTTTTTAATGGAGGACTTTTACTTGTAGTGGAGTAATTTCACTGTGTGGTATTAGTACTTTTACGTAAGTAAGGGATCTGAATACTTCTACCACTGCTACTAACTTCACATACTGCTTCATCTTATAAAAGCATGTTTCTGTAATAACGTATAAATGCCAGGCGGTGGCAGTGTTTGTCCATAATGTTACATGCAGCGAGCTCTCACTGGCCACAGAGCCAAAAAACGGTGCGTTACTGTGCATGCACTGACTAAACTTAGTGAATAGAATAGAAAATAGGGGAAAAAAACTCATATTCTACTATAACTACTACTAATACTAGGTGCTGCAGTAGTAGTAGTATTTCTACTGGTAGTAGCCCCAATAATTATAATAATAATAATAATAAAATGAAAAAATGCATGCCTATAAATGTAAAATGTTGTGTCACATTTCCAGTAGTGGAAAAAGTATACAAATCCCTTACTTAAGTAAAAGTTCTAATACAACACTGTGAAATTACTCCACTACAAGTAAAAGTCCTGCATTCAGAACTTACTGAAGTAAAAGTACAAAAGTATCAGAATCAAAATGTACTTAAAGTATCAAAAGAAAAATTACTCGTTATGCAGAATGATCCCACTCAGATTGGTTTATATATTCTAATTATATTATAGGATTATTATTATTGATGCATTTATGTAAGCAGTGTTTTACTTTTCTAAAGACAGGGCTCATTTTGACTACCTAATATACTGTTATGCGGTATGATTTAAAACAAATGTCTAATCCTTTAAATGTAGTGGAGTAGAAGTATAGAGTTACATAAAATAGAAATACTTTGGTAAAGTACATTTACCTCAAAATTGTACTAAAGTACAGTGCTTGAGTAAATGTACTTAGTTACATTCCACCACTGGCCATTTCTGTTAATAACATGATTTAAGTTAATTTGAGATAATCCCCCCTCCTCCCCCTTTAAACCGCTCCAAATTTGTCCAGCACGTTCCTGGCCGCTGATTGGTCCGTGCTCTGATTGGTCTGCCCTCTGATTGGCTGAAAGTTCCGTACTCGGACAGTCGGTCGACGCAGTTTGTTTTCTCGCCTGCGGCTGAAATTTTGGACGGCGAGTCGCTGCTGGAGGCGATGTGGATACAGTTATTCAGTTTTTCATTTTATAGATGCGTCAATAGATGCGGAAACAGGCGGAGAATGTAGATTAAGTCTCCTATTTTTTGTCTTTCTTTCTTTCTTCCTTTCTTTTCCCGGTGCTGTGAGTGGTGGGTGTCCCTCGAGCGTTTTACATGCGGACTGTCATTCAGAAATACTACAGCCTCACGTGTTTGACCTTAGTTTATATATTTTAGACATTTTATCTACATTTCCTCTTATGCGTTTCCTTCGCGAAGTTGCTGCTGACTTTGCACACTCTGTTAAACGCGACTTCATTCACTGCAGATTTGAGTTTCGGTGACAGACGCGTCTGTTTTTGAATTATTCCTGCTTTGAATCACGGATTAAGTCATCGCAATCATTAAAACCACCGCAGAGGAGGTGAAGGACTGTTTCCTGGAGAAAGGCATGGTGTAGGACCAGGTCACCAGAGCCTAACACACTGTGGAGATCTCATCACTTTTTACAGTAAGTCCGACGTTATTAATAAACCAAGGTCACTGTAATATTTATATAATGTATCCACCGCGTCTTAATACTTGTCTCGCACACTTTATAGGGAATTATCACCTTTTTTTACGTCTTTCTTTTCCTATAAGGCAACAGAGTTTTGATTCTTTCTAAAGTCTAAAAGTTTAATTTAGAGTCAAATGTATGACACATTCTTATATAATCTTGAACCGCATTGATCTACAGAAGTTAAAGTTAAGTTTGCCATATCTGTTAGAGCATTTATAACATGTTTCAGCACTTGCAAAGTTTTCTTATAAAACTTTTATGAAGAAGTTATAGAGAGCACATCGTTTGTATAGTACAATATGATTTAAGGGAATGGGAACTTTACATACTGTATGAATGCTTGGGAACAGAGGTAAATGATACATTCTTGATTTATTTGCATGGAAATTATTATTATTAAACAAGTGATAAATCTAAATTAATTAGACCTCCAGTTTTATTGAACAATGCCAGACTGCAGGCTTCCATCTTCCTTATTAAATAAACCTTTACTCTTTAATTTACAGTCACTTTCAGCTGCTTTTTATGATTTAAATTCAGGGAATAAAGATTGTTCTGCCTGTAAGATAAGTACGCTACTTATTGGAATAAAAAAATGACTTGACCTGACTTTGTTAGGCTGGAAATCTACTCTTGATTGCCACAAATTAAATCAATTATCCTGCAATTTTTTAAAAGTTGTTTCTGGTGATCTGAGACGCTGAGGTTGACAGATGCTGATCAAAGATACAGCATGTGAAGTATTGAAATAAGATCTCATAAGGTTCACAGAAGAATTTATGTGGCGGAAAGATGAAAACCGCTGTAAGGAGAGACATATGGACAGGTGGACAGAATAAATCTGTGAGGAAAATACTTTGACTTCCCAGAAAATCTCTGCTCCTGTGCATTACTGTAGACATTACAGTGTCCAGATGAATACCTTATTTAATTTTTACTTCTGTACATCCAAATAAGGTTTAGAAAAAATAATTCACTGAACTTTGGAGATGAAGTTGAACGTCAACCTTTACAAACTTTAGCCTGGAAGGTTTTAAACATCTGCATAGGAAATAAAGGTAAGAAATAGAGAAAACTAGTTTAAAAGAAGCGTTCTTTTATTTCTTTTGTTAAGGGAAAATCTTGTTATTTCTTCTTTTGTCTCGTCTAAAATTCAAGGCATGTTTTCACTTGGACGCTCACCATCTGTGAGCCAGTTGGTAGTAAATTATGTTTTAACTCTTGTCCGCTGGCAGCTATTTTGGCAGCAATTAATCAGAAAACCCTGTCAGGTGGTGAAATAATGAATGCGGCTGGTGGATTTTTGGAATAAATCAGACTCAGACAGTGGACGATGCAGCAGTTGTGATTAATTGCTGATTTATATTCAAGGATGTCATGCGAAAGATTAAAATGCACCTTCAAGGTGGGAAATAATCACGCACTATCTCCTTAATATAGATATATCACCTGTTATCCTTCGATGAGAAACTTCTTCTTTTACTTTTCAGATCAAAGAGGTCGAAGGTTCTTCTTCCGGACAGTTAAATGGAGCTTTTCTGGGTCTTTCTTTTGCTGGAGGTGGTCCTAATGTCCGCTGCTGCCAGAGGTGAGTAACAGAAACTCTACAGATTTCCACAGAGATTCAGTCATCAATGCCAGTCGCACAATAAATGTCTGCAGCTGACATCGCTGTGTGGGTAAAAAGTACCTTTTTTTTGCATCCTTGCCATCTGAGGCTGCAGCTAATGATCATTTTGTTATCGTTAATCTGCTCATTTTTGTATCAATTAATTGTCCTGTCAATAAAATATCAGAAAATAGTGAAAAACTTCCAGTTTAGTTTCAGTTTATTCTCATGTAGGACAACAAAAAGTCAATTTCTCACATTTAGGATGCAGAAAACCAGCAAAAATTTTGCTTTTTTGCTTGAAAAATGACAAACATGACTACTTTGATTTTCAGAATAGTTAATCAACTGGTTGTTGCAGCTCTCCTTGCTGTTTCATCCTCAGGACAATTTATGTGAAACAACATGGTGCTATGACTTCTTTGACTGAGGCTTCAACTGTCTCAATAAAGCTGAGAGGACAGAAGCAGGATTGAACTCACTCCTCTCTCTTTTTAGTTTTTTCTGTCACGTCTACTTTGGGACTACGAATGTGCCTGTTGAAAAATGTTGTGCTTTTGAAACATCTCTGTTATCGTTCATTGGCTCATTTTGCGCTGATATATTTGCTCAGACTTTGGAATATCTGCAGACATTTGTCCTTGGGTGAACTTAACTCAACAAATGCTTTTGCTCTTTAGATAGTCAGTGAACCTTTGACTTTCACTAGTTATTCAGTGACTGTCATAATCTTGCACTTGCCTCAGAGTTTCAGACTTGTGGTGTGGTGCTTATTTTGGAGAGTTAAAATTAAAATTGAACCACCCCAGGGTTAGATACACAGAAGTACCCTCAGTATTTGGCATGCCACCTTGTTTCTTTCAACAACAGCAGCTAAAAAAAGTTGTACAAAGATGTGGAGCCTGCAGGCATTATGGGCAGACGGTCGTGAAGTTGGCGCCCGTTCCTGAGATCACACCGATGATGAGTTCAGCGGGAACAAAGCTGCATTCAGCGAGGCGAGGCTGAGCCAGCGTGCAGACACGGGGCCGAAAGTAAACACAGGCCCAAAGACCGCAAAGAGATGAGATTAGATTAGCCTATTAGGGATGTTTGCTGTGCAATGCTACAGCATTTCCTCCCCCTCGCCGCCTGCAGTCTGTCAATGAAACCAGGGCAGGCAGCAGAGAGAGGCAGGAGGTGGGGGTCGGGGTGGAAGGGAGGGAAGAAATAGGGCGAAGGAGAGAAAAGGGGGCCTAAGGAAGACTGGAGTAATAATGAATGACAAAAGGGAAAGAGGGGAAGTAGGGAAAGGAGAAAAGCAGCTAGGGAGGAAGAATTGAGGAGTGAAAATGGGCAAGGGAAGGAAACAGATTATAGGTGGGGGTGTGAGAGAGAGGACAGGAGAGCATGGAGAGGACAGAGGACAAACGCCATTATGAACCTATCAGAAACAGAAGTTCTTCTTTAACTTGTGAGACTTAAGACATGAGATATCTAGCTGAAGCGGCTGTGAAAGAGTTTGTAGACATTAAAATGTGTCTACTTTTGCCCAATTATTTTTATTACTTGTGATCTATTTTATTTCATGTGAAACGCCGATTTCACACTACGAGGAGGCAACTGAAAGACAATTACATACTTCTGGTGTGTGTGTGTGCGTGCGAGCATGCGTGTGTATGTGTGTGTGCGTGTGTGTGTGAGAGAGGGATGATGGGTTTTGGTGGCCTCGTGGTCTGAGGTTCATACCATGTGTAATTGTGAATTTGTGGTTTCAAACTTGAGTAACGCAGCATGTCATCTGTTTTCTGTCTGTATCTCATCTTAGTGTAAAGTTTATCACAACAGAAGAGTTATGAACTTGTGATTTTGGAATTTTGGAATTTTTGAGGCAAATTCAACCAATTTGCAACATTTACTTGCAGGGTTATCCCCGGATTTAGTTTGTGGCAGTTTTGACATTTACACATAAAACAAACCAAGTCAGTCAAACATGCTTGCAGGTATGTTGTGACAAATTAAAAGCTGATTTCACCTGAAATGGTCTTCCACCAAACAATTGCAAAGCCTCTTGGCCTCACATATTTTTAAGTGTTGCAGCTTTTTCTTAAAAAATTCACACAAATAATAAAGATTGTGTTGCATTTTTTAAAAAGCACTGCTTTACAGAAGAGCTAACAGACTAACTGAATTTCCCCTCGGGGATGAATAAAGTAATTTTGATTTGATTTGATTTGATACAGTCATTTTTTGCCACCAGTTACACAAAGATGCGTAAGATCCTGATGAAACAGTTTGACCTTTAGCTGGAGAGGCAGTCACCAAGCACAACCACAGAAGTCTACCACGCACCACTAAAAGGGCTGGACAATATGGCAAAAGTCCTCTTTCCCGGTATTTGTAATTTCATATCTCAATTATCATATATGTCATAATATAGCATTGTTTCTGCTAATTCAATAATCACACAAATCATAGACTGTAAAGTGTTGTCTAAGTATCAGAAATATTGCTGTAATGTACTTCAGCTGATGGCTTTTCAACATTGCAATAGAAACAATATTTAAAAAGTATACATGATAGACATTTTTATATAATTTTCACAATATATTTTGTAATTTTGACCAGTCCAAGCCACTTTAATGTGCAGATGGTAGTCACGGACATTTCCTAGTGACACTTGACCAACAGGTGTCAAGGAACAAAACAGAAACTTTCAACAGCAAGTCTGAACTAGCCTCGCTGAATAAACTCTTAAACTCCTTACACTAAACATCTACATAAGACAGCCTTATATAGATATGCAGACACTGAAGCTAATTGCATAAATCAAAACCGAGGCTGATAACATCATATTTTACCAGCCAGAAGTGGGGCTGGATCACTCACTGCAAATGACTGTGGTTTATTAAATGGGCTAATGAAAAGAAAAATAAACTTTTAGTCCCAATTTCCAGCCTTGAAATACAAAATTCTATTAAACAGCTGACAAATATAATAGAAACAATCGTGGCAATGTTTCCTCTCACGGTCCACCCTCGTTGCATTCTCCGCTGCACTCTAAGAAATGACGCAGAGAAACAGTTTCATTAGTGACTTGGTGACTGCTGAGATGTCCCAGAGAAATATGCATACCGGAGGAGGGTTACTCCGGGCAACTGTATAAACAATGAACAATAAAATGCTAAATATCATAAGACACATTGTGACATGATGCAAAATTGAAACATTAACTCTTTTGTGGAAGGGCAGTCCCCTCCACACACAAGGTTTAGTTACAGTTAATGTTAGGACGCTATTGTATAAATGCAGGAAATGATAACTGCACTAAAATGACTGCGAAGTACAGTATGGCTTATTGTAGCTGAAAAACAGAGAACGAAATAATGATACCAGAAGGCCAAATAGTTTAAAGATTGTTACTGGTAGTTAGTTTCCTCCAGGTGTCCTTGGAGTTGGTGGAATGACGAAAAATAAGAAGTTGGACATATACAGATACAGACAGGCAAAGAGAGAAAAAGAAAGGAAAACAGTAGCTAACAGAAAGAACGGGAGGCAGACAGAGATGAAGAGATAGGGACAGAAAGAGATAAAGACGCAACATTTATCCCCCTTATTACAGCAGATGTAGAGTCACATAAACTGCACTCCAGAGGCTTACACAACCACGCTGTTTGAACCAGTGTCTGGGCCTCTGTGTCCATATGTGTGTGTGGCTGGGCATGAGACTGAGCAGCTGAGAGATTAGCATTCTCCGCCTGTTAGCTGCAACATTGAGCTTGAATACAGGGGTCAAAGACCAGCCGAAGGCCAATGCATTCTGGGCTACCTGCAGCTTTAGACGGAGGTATGCTGCATTTCCACTCCATGGTACCAAACATCTAGACTTGTTTGGAACCACTCTGTGTTGGTTTTCCATTTGGTACTTTATTTGGTTCACCGGAGTTGTGGTTTCAAGCAAGCTGAGCCAATACTAGAAGCTGAAGCCCTCTATACCCCACAACCTGCTGGCGAGTTTAAAAGGCACCTCCTTTTCTTTTTCAAATGCCAAAATTACACAATTTCTGATAGCCAAAATCACTAAAGACAGAAATAATTGTTGGATTTTCAAACATCTGACAGTCCTTGAACAGATGATGTGTGATGAACTCTGTGCTGAAATCAGAAAAAATAACTAAACTACTATATCACAAGAGCAGGTGTTGCATTTTTATTAGAAAACCCTATATAAACTGTTAGCTCTGTTGCTCTCTCTGGGCTGAAGATGAGGCAGCAGGAAGGCAGATAAGGAAGAAAGGACCAAAAAACGCACAAATGCAATGAAAAGATCAGGCGTTTGTGTTTTGGTGAGTGCATGTCTGTGTTTCTGCTTGCCTCCCCCCACACAGACACAGACACAGACACATACATTAATTGTGCATGTGATGTGAAATGCCACGTGTCTGTCAGATGGTTATCAACATGTCAGATGGTATTTACAGAAGCCAGCTGTTAAATGCTTCTTGGCCAAACAGCTGGAGCAGGACAGGGAGGATAATGAGAATATGATTACTGATGTAACTCCAGCAGAGATGTTATCTTTATTTGCTTAAACATGTGATGTTTTGTGTTGAAATGACCTACAGAGTCCCATTACACTCGTCTGCATCATCACTCCCAATCCTTTGAAGCACACTCAGAAAACTAAGGGTATACCAAGAAATTAGATGATGACTTTGGGTTTGTGTACATCGTTTCCTGATGCACAGTTCTGTCTAAACAAGTTAATGTATTCCGGGTGATTTTGCCATAAAGACCACCCATTATCCAGAGGGAGGGAGAGGAAGAAGACACAGATGAGAGGGTTAATTTGTTGTCATACCATATGTAAAGAGCCCCAAACACATTATAAATGCATCTTCAGTGTATCAAAGCTGCCAAAACAGAGACGCACATGCAGCAGCAGAGAAAGACAAGAGAGCATCGTCGCTGCAGACGGTGTAAACAGCCGCATACACAGATGCTGAAAATGTATACAACTAGAAGACACTGCCCATAAATATGACTTTACACATGTAAGCGCACACAGACACACACACACACGGCCCACAATCACTTGAAAACCTCCCGTCCCACACACTCATTACTGAGGAATGTAATTAGCATGCAAACACTGACAATGATGAGTAGGAGAGAATTGCGGTTTGGTAAGAAGGGCTGGAGAAGGAGGCACACAGTCATCAGAGACTCAAGCGCCGGGTAACTGCTAGGACTTTAAACTTTAGTAGAAAAGTAAGAGACGACTCGATATGAAGACAGATATTTTTCTTCCACTTATGTTCCACACACATGTTTAGGAAATTTAGGAGTATTTTTCTTATCTTTCAGTGGAAGGTGGAAGGAAAAGCTTTATGGACCCGACAGAGGGGAGTGAAAGTGTCGTCGAAGGCAAAAGTCAGAGAAATAATTTCCCTTTGTTCAAAAGGAGACTTCTCTAAGTTTTGAAATCACAACCCCTCGTCTTTAGACAATATTAGTGCTGCAGGCATTATAAATGTGATTACACATATACACATTTTGTGTATAATAAAGCTCTGCAACTAAGGTTGTCAAAAGAAGGGCTACTAAGATATTTCTTTGACACCACACATTTAAAACTATACAATCTTTGTTGATTATACATTTATACAACATTGAAGCTCTAAAAAAACAAACACATCTACAATCAGATTTTGAACCCAAAGCTGCACAGATGAAAATCAGCTGGGCCTCAACTTGTGGCTGTCTCCGGCAGCTAACTGCAGCTACTGCATGTTAGGTTTTCAGTGACTTTTTCTGCACCCACAGTATGCAAGAGTTCAGCCTTTGTACGTGGGATTCATGCTCTACCAAGGGAAGCTACAGGACGGCCAAATTATAATTGTGTTAAGAATATAGCATTGTATCATGAGCAACTTATTTCCCTGGTTAGTGGATCTATATAGAGTTAGAAATTTGTCAAAAATCCAATCCTTGTTGGAACCAGAAAATTACCTAAATCAGCTGGGAAAACAGTGCCAGATTGTTTTTCTATAAATCAGTAAATCACAATATATATATCGACTTCAGCTACATGCGGAGAGAGGAGCGATCTACTGATAAGTTATTATGAAGGCCTCTATCCCTGAATATTGAGATTTGATGATAATATTTGCTCCTTCAGTATTTCAGTTTGGAGCCTCGGTTACAAAGACCATCTAACAGCTAACACGGTGTTATAGGTGACCAATGAATAAAAAGAGTTACTCTTTAAAGAATCATGTCATTTTATGTTTAAACTACACCCACATGTGTGTTTTCCCACACACTGGCCCTCATTTATCAAACGAACATAGAAACGAGTGCAGATCTGAGTGTATATTTCGTCTCACGACAGGGTTCTGTGGGTTACGTGAGATTTATCAAACATTCGTATCTCTCCAATAACAGCGTAAGAATGATCAGCTGTTGATAAATGTGGGGGCTCGAAACGAGCGTCATTTAAATGTCACGCCCTAATATATACACGATTCAGAAGACTCGCCTTCAGAGTTTACGGCACCAAAGGACGCAATACGGCCAAAAAGAGGATCCCGCCTAAAGTCAACTTTATTAGCAAAGTGCACCATTACAAATAACAACAGGGGCAATATAGACATATTACAGAAATACGCAGCAACAGAGGTTTATGAAATAAAAGTACTTATAGTTATAAACTCAAACAAGTTCAGTGAATATTTTACATTTGGAGCACAGACTTAAAAGTTTCCACAGCTTTTGGGTTGAAGGAGGTAAACAATGTTTTAAAGTAAGTTTTAATTCAAAAAGAAGAGGAATTTCTCAGAGGCAGAAAGTGAAATGCTGACGTCCAACAGCTGCAACACAACAAACTGGTTTTGTTTGGCAGCATAAAAAGTGAAAAGGAAGGAAATCAGTGGTGCTGTCAGCAGAGTAGCGGACCATTAAACTCCTGGCGAGGTCTGAGTAATTCATTTTTACATCGTGATATATAAAGACTAATAATCTATATAATATCCAAATATTGCTATTATTATGATGGAGAGATATTATTATGAATGATGTCCTAGTCAGAGGAGCGTGTGACGGCGCTGATTGGAAATGTTTCTATTCGGGCAGCACCGCTGGTGAAGGAGACGCTGACGAGCCGCTGTCGGAGCTGGATAACAGTAAACAGCAGAAGACAACAACATTTAAGAGCCTCGGCTAGTATTCTGGTTAAAGAATTTCACGATCGCAGGATGTATTTATTTCGGATTATGTTTTAATGATAAATGATGTAGCCTAAACAATGTTTTGCTTTGTCACTATTAAAAATCAAAACACCACAGATTTTAATCAGCTCCAGGCATCGATACTATAGTCAATATATAGATCAATTCTCCGACTCAGACATGTGCACTTCACACTGACTCAAATTTGCGTACACAAACTGAGAGCAGATGTGAGATCTGATCGTACCGTCCGTTCACATCCGAATTGATAAATGTCGAGACTTGCGTAGAAATGATCTTACGCACACTTTACGCTCACTTTCTGACGTATGCTCGTTTGATAAATGAGGGCCAATGTGTCCAGCACTGATTAACCATATTATTACACTTTGTGATAAAACACGTTGTGTTAGTCTGCCTGTCTCTTCATGTGAAGAATGGAGGAGGAGAAGGAGGAGGAGGAGAGCATCTTGATTCCTCATAGAGTAAACAGCTGCATACCACAGACAGATGCTTCAAACACACAACTTCACCTCATTGTAAACCGACACACTCTATAGACTCACGTCAGTAAATCCACCCCTCCACCCCCCAATCCTGTTTTTTAAGCATGCAACACGTCCTTGGTCACAGCTAACTATCGTAAATACCATTTGACATGCTGATAACCATTATATGGCCTGCTGGTTGTGGTGGGCATCTGCCTGCCAGCCTCAGTGTTTGTAGTAGAAGCTCTGGATCCAGATGGGGGAAATTCCTCATCTGCATTCACAGATAAGCATTTTAAAGTGCATTTTCTCATGCATGAGACCAAAATAATGCACCAGAACTTTTTTCTGTCTACGACCCAGTTTTAGGTGCCCAAAAATAAGTATTTTTTTGGTGACTATATCATACATCTTAATGTATTATTTCTAATCAGTCACTGTGATCATTTTGTATTTTCAATAAGGGAAAAGCAGCAACACTGAATGCATGTGTGAGTTTGTTGATTACATGGTGATTAAGAGACAAAGGGAAGCTTCAAAGGACACAAATGACTCTTTCAGTTCCTCTTGTTAAATCCTAATGTCGGGGCCAAATGTTGTCTTCTTGCTGGCTGTTTGGATAAGCAGAGCTCTTGGCTGCCAGAGAAAAGTCCCAGTGGGAAATTTTAAGAATGATTGTCACTTAAAAAAAACAAACTAACCTATTTTTTCTTATATTGTCTGTCTTTGAGATATTTGTGTCTAGAGTGAGATGTTTCAGTGGGAATTTCAGCCTTTATTCTAGTAAGAAATCAATCAAGACACAACATTTTTCATTTAGGCTACATATATCACAGTTTGTATTTTGTGCTTTGAATGAAATTAACCAACACTGACATGAAGCCATTTGCGATGACCTTTAGGGGCCTCCACTCCCCAGTTCTGCAACCACTGCTCTCCTTGTCAGAGTTTTACTGGGCCTGTTAATGTTAAAGGCTATTAGCCCACATTTAGATAAAGTCAATGTTTGCTTTGACTTTGCTAATGGCGGGGTAGTAATGGGGCTGTCTGGACGCTCTCAATGGGGGCTGACGGCGTGTCGCTGTGATGTGAAGATGTGATGTGTGTTTATGGAGGGGGGTGCTGCAGAGAGAGGAGCAACAGGAGGAGATAAGATAGCAAAAGAAGGCTTTGTGGAGAGAAATAGTGAGGGACAAAAGGATAAATGTGAAAGAACAATGACCCCTTTGCATACAGTTTTCACCTTATGACGACGTAAGTATATAAGGCTGAAAAAAAAATGATATTCTGCAATATCTGGCCAATTTTCAGAGGATAGAGAACATGTACAGGTACCTTTTTATTTATGTTCCTTGGAATAATTTGACTCTTTTTCACTTCGTCTTGTCTTGTGCTTTCTTAACATTTTTCACAAAACAATCATGAACTTTGTTAACACGACATGTGGTTTTGCAGTTATTTTCATAGAAATGTGTTGTAGCAGGTACCATAAAGGAGGATGAAGTTTCTCTCTGTTCTTTTCTTTCTTTCTACCAGCTTCTGTCTCTCTCCTCCACAGTGCAGTATTGTGTGGGCCGAGGCGCCACAGTGCTGTATTGTGGTCTCAGTGGAGTTGGGGTATGTTTGGTCAATGCTACAGCACTGCGGGTCAAAGGTCACCCAGTGGATCAGGGAGGGGTCAGGGAGAGTGTGTGTGTGTGTGTGTGGGTTTCTGCCTGTGTGTGTGTGTGTGTGAGGTAGGGTCAGAGAAAGCACATGCCAGCACCAGAGGAGACTGTAATAACACACCAGGAACCCCACAGGACAACACACACTCTGCTTTCACTCCTTTATCTCCTCTTTGTCTCTCACTCTGTCTCTGTTCAATAGGCTCATTGACATGTAAGTCAACAGCAGAACTACTAAACATTCAATAATACATTCAGTAGTATCAAGATACTGCCTTAAATTTTTGTGTTTTCGTCCAGATGTAGCAGAGATTTTAAGATATTCTTCAAAAGTTTTGAGCTTTAAACATGCAGTATTTGCAATCATTTTCAATGAACAATTCATATCAGTAAAGCAGCTGTACATTTACTCAAATCACTGGCTTTTCAATAGTCTTTGATCTAAATTTAATCAGAGATCAATCTTAAAACCATGACATCAGTTTCGAATGCCCACAGCCCTTTATCAGTTGATATCTTTCCAAAGCACAAAACGTGTGTTTACATATGTTTAACATGTTTTATGACATTTGGTGGTGCGTTGGCAGGATGTTTTATTATGGTTCATTACATTCATTTTTTGGACATTGGAGTTTCAGTTGTTAACGCTAATGCATTATTTAAATTAAAGGAGACACACCTAATTAAACCAAATGAGATTTAGTCTGGACAGTAGTAGCCAGATAGAAGAAATTATTCAATTCATCAATTTAGGATAATTGTGACCACATAATGACCATTTACCCTATCTAACCGTGCAGAAACCATGGTTCTCTTTACCAAGCATTGACATTTTACCTGTGAAAAAAACTTTCCACAGGTAGTTCTTTATGAGTGTCTTTCAGCTAATTGTCTCTACTGTCTTCTGTCTCTGATCTGTCTTTTCTCTCTGTCACTTTCTATCTCCTTCTCTGACATTTTAATTCTTCTGCCACTTTCTTTGTCTCTGCTGGTTTCTCTCTCCCTTGTCTACCTTTCAAGCAGACTTTTTCTGGCCCCTTTAACCTCCATCTACCCCAGGAACACACACACACACACACATGCACACAGTCTCCAGCTGTTAGTCCTGATGGCGTTACAAATGAGATGTTGAAAGGTGATCGCTGGGACAGGAGACACAGACTCTTGTTTTCTTTTGGCTTCAGTCTTGTTGTCAGACTGTACCAGGCAGATACAGCACTCAGGGCAACTGTGTGTGTGTGTGTGTGTGTGTGTGTGTGTGTGTGTGTGTCACTGTCATAGACACAAAGACTGCCATAAACCAAACATACCACCCTTATTTATGACCTCTGTCTCAAATATGATTGACATGTTATTGGCAGTCAGCTGCGCTCTCTCTCCTCTGCTGTTTATCAGACATACAGATGACCTTTGACCTCAGGAAATGGAGGCTGATCAGGGGCAGGATGTTAAGGCGGATGGCTTTAGGAAGTACTTTTTGTAAGCTGTTGCTGTAGATCCCATCTATGACATATTGTGCTCGTTCTGTTGAGCTCTTATTCATGGCAGTCTTTGCATAATTTTGCACTTAGCATGTTGCACTAATTAATCAGTGTCTGTATTGTTTTTTTCACTGCCTTCTATAAAAGCAGTAGTATTTTCGGATCACAACAGTTCTGAGATGGTTTTCTTTGTTGTGGCGTGTCTTGTGTGAAGACAAAAAACAGCCAAACATGGCACAAGTTAAAAAAACCACCACACTTGAGGGGACCCGAATGTACTCGTCTTTCTCGTTGCAGTGCCAGCTGTCGATGTGGAATCCATACTGCAGGGGGAATGTGAGAGGAGTGTGAGAGATGTGGGGGTGGGCTCGGCAAGATGGGAACTCTGGAGGGGATATATACACTGGTGACTGTGACTCGGTGGCCAAACAAATACATTTGTCTTGACATTGAATTAGTTTGACATCATAGAGTTCAAAACTTCCAAGATTTACATTAATGCATTCGTCAGGTTTCCCTGTTTTGACATCATTTGCCACCAATATTCGACTTGCATTGCGTGAAAATTTTGTACATTTTTAAGTAAAATGCCTCAATCTCGTCCATTGTGAGAGCTAAATGTGAGCAAACACCTCACACAACATTTTTCACAGTCAACATGCTTTCCACTAGGACATGGAGCAGCAAGACGGTGTGGAGGAATAGCTGGCTAGGGGTGTCATGGGGGCATGCCACCCTGGAGAAGTTTTTTTCATAAAAGCCCAAATTTGGTGCCTCTCACACATTCTAATGCCATTCTTCCATCATATACACTGATACACCATCACAGTCTAGGTAATTAATGGGAAACCCTTACGCCACTACTCAAGAAGTAGGAATGTTGCCAATACCATGATATCCATTTTACTCATAAAAAAAAAAATACCGGTATAATTGTGAATGATACGATATGGCACACCCCTAGATGCACATTTTCCTGAAGGTATTAAATAGTGACAGAAATTGTTTAAAGAGAAATTAAACCCTCACCTCGTCACAGCTCACCAATCAATACATGAAGCAAGTGTGTTGGTTCTGTAAACAAGCATCTAGTCATCTGGAATGTCTCTGTTCATTTTCAGTTTCCAAGGGGTGCACAGGCAAAAATGCCTCTGAATAGACCTACAACCGAAATGTGCCCCCAACCAATCGTAAAGCATGTGACGCATCATCGGTGAGTGACACATGCAAGTTGGGGCGGTGCTCGGTCTGTTTTAAAGCAGGAAAAACATGGCAGTTTGGTCACAATCTTTCTCTGAGTCACTAAATGTTTTTCTGAAAACATTTGAGGTGAGAAATAGGCAAAAAAAGAAAATAATATTGATTCAAATTTGATCAGTGTTGTGTCAGCGCTGCATGACTGTTTGATTTGAGTTTTGTAAGTCAAACTCCCTTCATATGAGATTGTGATTGAGTGCTCTGTTGGGTGGAATCCTTCTGAAAATAGGAGGGTGACCAGATGCATCTTCCAGAGCAAATAAAACATGAACTCTGCAGTTTCAACTGATTTTAAAGCTATTGTTGGACCCATCTCTCTTTCCAGTGTTGGAAAGGTGTGTGAGGAGGTGGCCATTTTAGTCTTTTTTTCTGTCTTTATGTTTGGATTTAGCTTAACATAAATTGTGCTGGGAACCGTAAATGTGTGGCTTGGCCTTGAACATGTCCAATCTGTCTGTAAAAACAGTTGTTTTTAGATTAAAAAAGTTGTAGGTTTTGATTCAAATCAACAATAACCAAAACTGCTGCACTTAATCTATGAAACGTGGACGTGAAGATAGTGAATTTGTTTTGAAGACAGTGTGCCTGACTTTTAAGATTGTGAATTATTTTGTACATCTGTTGCTTATGTGTCCATCCTGGAAGAGGGATTCCCCCTGTTGCTCATCCTGAAGTTAATTCCCTTTCACCGTTTCAAAGGGTTTGTTCTGGGAGTTATTACTCATCTGAATCAAGTGTCAACAGCCCTTTTGAAACACATTTGTGATTATTTGTGATTCGTGAAGGTTTGATTATGTATATAAAACTGATTTGACTTGACTTTGAAATGTATTTATGCAACAAAAATGTCAACACGCAGCTAGAACGTGTGGTCACAGACAGAAGCCAAAAGTTCATAACCTCGAAACTTAGACAGTGTGTTCTGACACAGTGTGCTACAACTATTTCAGGACTTCACATGCAGCCAAAGAAGACAGTGTGTTGATTGGTGATAGCAATTTGAAAAGCAGCAGAGAATCGCACCAGTGGCATTTCTTGCATTTTTTCCCAAAGTAACAAGCAAAACATTGAGCAGATCTGTGTAGAAAGATATTGGTTACAGCCGCAGTGAAACAACCCTGGACATTAATCTCCTGCCAGTAACCGCACAGTGCTGACGTCTGGCCGAAAAGCCTGCAGACCAGTTAACTGTGTTAATTATTTCCCACTACATGGCCCTTCATCACATTGGTCAGCTCAGCGTACGTATTATCCCGAGGTAATCCCTCTGTTGTGCTGGCACCATTATCACACGGGGACACAACAGGCCTATTCTTCCACAAGTAATTAACAAAGGTACTTACGGGCTGCTTTCTGGGATTTAACTGTTGTGTTGTCGCAGATTTAGGGAAGGCAGGGAGATGTGGTGGGGGGAAAGAAAGCTTTAGGAGTTTAGTTCTGCAGCTTTAGGCACAGTTACAACTTTTAGTTGAGAAGCTGAGTGTATGCAGCTCTCAGTGGTTTACATATACACTGTTTTGTGTTTTGTCCTTCAGTACAAGTCTGAAGAACTTTTAGTTTATGTGGGTGTTTTCATTTGTTCATTACTGCCTGGTGAAATCCATTTATCTACAGTACAGCTTTTCTTGAGCTAGCAAAAGCAGGCCTTTCTTCATCTTTGTGGCAATGCATTTTTCAGAAAATACAGTAATATGATTTATTTATCTGAAGAAGCAGCTGTAAAGGAATACATTATCCTTTAGCTTGTCAAAATATATGATCAACAAATAAACATTATTCAGCTCAATAATACTACTTTTTGGTGATAAAAATTAATAAATTAATAATAATTGAAAATTCTCAATTCTGTCTTACTTTTTCTGTTGCTGTTTCTTTTACTCTCCTACTTGACTTCTATCTAAACGCACCACTTGGCAGCTTAAGCATTAGACTCCAACGGTGTGCCAGTGGTATATAGAGGAAAAACAGGAGGATCAAGTAGTGTGTTCTGTGTTTCCCACTGTATTCATGACACACTCACATACATAGGGACTCATGAGAGGAAAACATGAACAAGAGACGAAGAAAACACGAGAGAGGCAGACAGAGAGATTAGTCCACACTGACGGCTACAAGTGACATGATGACTGATTGATTTCAGGTGTTATTCTGGGAGTGTGTGTGTGTGTGTGTGTGTGTGTGTGTGTGTGTGTGTGTGAGAGAGAGAGAGAGAGTGTCCACTGTCAGTCATCACGTCTCCGGCTCTGTTCGTAGCTCGCCCTGTGCGTCACAGCAAACAACACATTCACACATTTAGTTTGCAGGAGTGATTCAACCCGTGGATACGAGCAGGACAAACATTTTTACTTTGTTACACTTGGCCATGTTTCCCAAAAAGCATTGTAAGGTTTTGATCCTAGTGTAAGTCCAATGGTCAGTGCACTTTCGATGCCATGTTAGCTGAGAAAATGACAGAGATGTTTCTGTTTCTCGTCAGTAGGATTGTTACATTTTCATCTATTTGACCTCTTTATTTGGCAGTTTTATTCCCTTTTAAGACTCTGTCAGACATTAAGATGTCAATCATCATGGTGAGATTTGGGAAAAAAAAATGTAGGTTAGAACATGCATCACACACACCTAATCCCTCCTCTCTCTCTCTCTCTCTCTCTCGCTCTCTCTCTTTCTCACACACACACACACACACACACACACACACCGACAGGAGCCTAGAATGAGACAGTGACCTGAGCTGAACAAATGAACTTAGTCACGGCTGAGGATTGGTGTGGAATGTGTGTGTGTGTGTGTTATGTGTTATGTGCATGCTTGGAATGTCTGACTCTCCACCTAGTGAAGCAGAAAACACACACAGGTGGAAGAAGGAGGTAGAAGAAGAGATGAATACTGAATTATCACATGCAGCCTGAGTGTGTGGTTAGGTTCTGTTTGTTCGTTTGAAATTAAGTTAATTCTCCTCATCTTTGTTGTAAAGGTGTAAATTGACCTGTTGCAATATGGGAAAACCAAACAGGTTATACTTCTGTCACTATGGGTATATTTTCTTCTACCTGTTTTTTTTTTTTTGCACACTCCCAATGTGCACATAAAAATATGAGGAAAATGCCACAATTTCAAAAATTCTGAAGATAATACAAAAAAGTTGTTTAATTAATAAAACCAAAATGCGACATGATGACTTACATGAAGCCTGTGCAGTGTTTCCAACAAAATTAGCCACTGTAGCAACTTGAAAACATTTAAATTTAAGTATCTGTATCCTTTTCTCTCCCAGCAAAGACTCATAGTGTCAGGGAGTGAGGCAGAGTGTGCTCACTAATTCTTGTTTCAGCTGTGGTCTGATAAACACAATGATAGCAACATTTCCAGCTTGTTTTTCATTGTTTATGGTTCAACCGGTGCTGTTTAACTTATGTCATCATGTGCGCCATCTTTTTGCAATTTTTTGTGACTTATATCTCTTATTTGTAACTTGATAGATTTGAGTTAGCAAAATTGCTGTTTTAGCCTTCCAGGGTCACCTACTTGACCTTCTACTACTTGAATTCAACGCTCTTTATCTTATCTGCAATTATCTAACTGCAAGGAAGTCAAATCCGCCACCTGAGATGTTTATAAAACCAGTCTCTCTCTCTCTCTCTCTGTCTCTCTCTCTCTGTCTCTCTCTCTCTCTGTCTCTCTCTCTCTCGCTCTCTCTGTCGCCATCGCACTCTATCTCCTTTTTTATACATCTAATGTCAATATAAAAAGCTCCCTTACAGCAAATAGTGTGTGTGTGTGTGTGTGTGTGTGTGTGTGTGTGTGTGTGTGTGTGTGTGTGTGTGTGTGTGTGTGTGTGTGTGTGTGTGTGTGTGTGTGTTCACTGCTGTTAATGAGTAACAGCGTCTGCCTCCAAAATGCTGATAAAAAACAGGTCGAGGACACCGCTTTGCTTTGCTTCACACACACACACGCACAAAACATTCACACACACTCAAGAGCGTTAACTATTTCTTATCTTGCAGCAACTATGTCTTGCCTTATCTTTAAGGCACGAGTCGCTCTGCAGACACACACACACAGTACACTTTACTCTAGGAACAGATGTATTTACTGTGGCTTTAGATCAATACAGCTAAATGTAGTTTTTTGCCATAAAGGGTGTGTTTAATTGGTCCAGAGGGTCACTGCCTGCAGTTGTGTTCACTGCTGGTGACTACAACCTGACATTGACCGAATAAGTAAATTGACCTGACCTCAGATTCTTCACATACGACCACAACACTGCACTGCTGTGCTGCTGGGAGAGACTTCGCAGCCTGACTTTGCTGCACTGGTGAAGGTTGGATAAAGTGAAACAGTGAAGCTGTTTACATACAAGTCTATAAGTACCGAACTACTGTATAAGACCTTAAATGCAAAACTTGTATCTGGTCTTCCAAACTAGAATCAAACATAATTTTGTCATGATTGTCTTATATTTTGACGCTTGTGCATAAGTAGAAAAAAAGCTGTTTTAAACTTGTAACTTGCAACTTGTTATTTATCTTCTGCAGCTGGCAGATTTATTGAAACAAATACACATTTGTTACTTATTTCTGATAAAATTGTGATACTTAATCATCGGGCTGAACGATATGGACCAAAAGTCATATCCTGATATATTTAGGCTGAATATCAATATACGATAAAAAGTTAGAACAAATGTTCAGTCAAAGTAAAAGCCAAACATGACATGTCACAAGTAGTTTTATTGAAAACATTTATTTAAGTGAACATAAATACTGTATAATAACAGGAGTACCTTTTTTTTTTTTTTTTTAAATCAAAGGTCCATAAAGTTCACATTTAAATAAAAAAATATCTTAAATAAAAATAGCCTATGAAATAAAATAGGCCAATCTTTTTCTGAAATAAGATATATTTATATATTAAAGGATAATTAAGCAAATAACTAAATATGACAAACCCTAGTAAGGGCAGCATTTATATATAAAGCAAGACATTTTTTAAACTCAATCAATATATCTTTTATAGCGATATATCGCCTAGCCCTACTTAATCATTGCTGATTCAGGATGAAGGTGCTGAGTATACTGTGAAGCTCCTTGGTAAGAGGCTCTGGATTAGAGTGTCTGCTCGCTGTCTGTCTCAGGTCTTATTTTGCCCTTAAATGTAACCCAGTCTCTGGCCTCCATACACTGACCAGCCACTCACACACACACACACACACACACACACACAAATATACATACTGAACGGGAATAGTTCTTGTAGCCTTTGACCTACTTTCAGGTCAAAGCTGGCCTGCTTACCCTGTTTATTCAGCTTTTCCCGCTCACCTTTTCTTTCTCCTTTCACTTTTTTTTGTCCCCTTGGATAACAAGCTGTAAGGTAATGCTCTATGTCCCTGGAAGTTCGAACCCCTGATCATAATTTATTATCTAACTAAAGTAGCATTAAAAGTGTTCGAAAACGATTCCCTCTTAAGTTAAATAACGAAGTAATCAGGTGGTCCTTTCTTATTATTGCTAATGTTATATGCTTCGAGAGTTGAGCTACATAAAATGGATAAATAACACAATCTGTAATGTAAAACAAACCTTGTCAGGTCACATGGAGACACTCTGTCATCACAGGAGACAGGTGTGGCATTTTAATATACTCACTGACAATCTGTGTGTCTTTTGTCTCCGTTAGTGAAAAACAGACGTAACAGTAAAAACATTATTTTGTGTCTTCATTTCGTGAGCGACTGCCGGATCAGTTTTCAACAAGTCATGACTGCCAGTTGTTAATGGACCGTTGAGGATGTCTCTCGCTCTGTCAATCTTATTTTCTTTTTGTCTCGCAGGATGTAAACGTCACACGAGGGAACAGAAAGCAGACTACATTCTGTTACGGTTTTTATCCAAAGTAGTCATTATAATGTCAGTTTGTCCAGTCTTCGGTTTACCTTTAAATCCTCTGATGTTAGCAGGTACTTGTTTGTGAGGATTAAGTCCTCTCTCTTTATCCCTTTCTGACTCCATCCCTTTTCTCTGTTTAAGTGCGTGTCTTTTTTTGCTATCTTTCACACATTATTTTCTCTCCTACTGTACTTTTTTCGCTTCCCTTAATCTGCATTTATATAATGGGCCCTGGTTGTTACTACACACACACTCACACAAGTGCATACTGTGCATGATGTGGTTTCTGTAAAGCCCTTTATAAGCTTTAAAAGAATGTTCTAGGTTCAAACCGCCCTCAGGTTCTTGGTGGTTTGCAGAACTTTATGTTCTCGGTCTCGGTTTCCTGAAAAGCCTCATTCTCACTTTTCCCATGTTCGAGTATCCTCCGTCCTGCATTTATGAGATGAAACTACCGCAGGGTTTATTTTTAGGAACTTTGGCTGTATGTTAGACAGATTGACATGTTTTATGAATTTGACTTTCAAAACTACAAAAAATTTGTGTAAAGCAACTAAAAGGGGTTCTTAACTGGCTATTAAACAGTCTGAATGTATTACTGATGCTTCTATATGACCTACATTAGCAAACAAAACCCTCAATGAGAAGATTTATTATTAGGGCCACGGGGCAATTGCACCGAGCACTGGCCCCCACAGCAATAGCTGGAGTGGAGCCTTGTTAGGATATTTTGGAACTTTCTAAAAGTGGCTGCTTCGTCAATAAGTTATCTGTAAAACTTCTGAGTTTGCACTGCAGTGAACTGATAAAATGGTATTTTATTACTGTTTTCCCAAGAGAGATACTGAATCATAAGTAAGGCTATTCTAATCCTATCAGACCATGCAATATAGATGAAAAACATTCTTCTATAATGACACAAAAATAAATCTTAAATGCATAGTGACTTATTAACAGTTACCAGATTTAATTGAAATGGGGGCATTAGCCACAAGCTAGCTGTAGGTTGTTCATAGCTGCTGCAATAAATTATGCAAAGAGTTGCAGCAAGTTTGATGTTCCAATAGCAAATGTTGAAACCTTTTCCTACAGTGGCAAACACAAGACATTTCAAAGTTTAAAAATTGTTGAGATTGTTCCCATAATTTCCTTTCTCCTCCCATTAGTTGAATTAATCGTCTTCATAAATCTTTCCTGCAGTATTCATTTGGGTGTGTCGTCAAAATGATTCATTGCCTTTTTTTTTAGTTTAAACTGAGCAGATTTACAGCTCTTGCCAAGTATAAACCCAACAGGAAAAGGTCTGTGGTAGACTTTGCACCTTACCCCGCTGGTTTCTGAGCATTAACATGAAATTTAAACACTGGTCTTTGTTTTGGAAGGAACGTTGTGACTATATGGTTATTTTATATCAAGACTTGGCGAAAGCTTTAGGCACCGTGTGTATGTGTGTGAGGTGTTATTTTTAAATGAGGTTTAACGGAAATCTTTGAGCTTAAATCTCCTCCTCCGAGGGATTAAGGTTAGTCCTGATTGTGGAAAGTTTTTCCTCTTGTAAAAAGCAGACAGGTGCAGCAGCCAGAAGAGAAGAAAGGTGGAACAATATAACCCGTTATTAGAAGCACTGCAGTGAAAGAAGCAAGATAAAGAGATGCAAGACAGGTGATGATGGAGGGAATGGAGAGCAAGGGAGCAAAAACACATTTCTAAGAAAGGTTTTTCGTTTGTTATTAATTATCTGAAATATGAAATATCTGATTTCAGAAGGTTTTAGACTTTTATATGTGTGTTTGTGCTCCCTTAAAGCCAGTGTGTGGATCAGGTTGCAGCACCAACCACTCAGCAGATTCCTCAAAGTTTTTCTGGCGGCCGTGTGTTTTTCTTTTGTGTGTGCGAGTGTGAGACAAGTGTACGCCTCAGGTGTGTGTGTGTGTGTGTGTGTGTGTGTGTGTGTGTGTGTGTGTGTGTGTGTAATGTAGCCCTTCAATGATGTCGGCATATCCCTCGCCAGCCTCAGGCCTGATGTTAACTGTCAAGACAGAGTAACAAGCAGCAGTTGACCTTTTGTTGAGGTGGAAGTGACTGGGTCAGAATGAGAAAGTGAGTGTGTGTATCTACCTGGAGAAGACAACTTAATGTGTACCCATCAGTCTGCCTGCTGCCTCGGGCCAAAGGAAGGCCAGAGTGTGTGTGGAAGTTAACTGCAGTAGGAGAAGGAAAGTGGCAGTTTTTGTTGGGTTGAATCTGTCAGACTAAGCAGCATGTTGAAAACAATTTAATTAGAATTATGGAAAGACGGGACATCTTCAAATAGAAGGATGGTCAGATGAGCCTTTTTAACAATGCCATTTAAAGAAACTGTTGTGGCTCCTAACGTCTGTATAAACTTTCATATAAACACACTGAGATTTTGCAGCAGTGACGAACAAACAAAGAGAGGATATGAGGATTTAATTGCTTCATATTAATATTGGTAAGTCAAACAATTGTATTCATTAAATAAAAACTACTACATAGAATTGTTATTTTTTGCTATTAGTACAATCTGTTGCTTCTTTTCTGACATAATGGTGTCGTACTCTGTACAGACTGTAAAGCCCTTCAAGGCAAATTTATGGTTCTGGGTTATATAAATTAAATTGAATAGCATTCATACACTGTCGTAAATATGAACAGCTGTACACATGCATTTGTTACGATTAAATTATTTATGATCAAAAACTAGCAAGTCAACAGCTTTGCTAACAGCCAACCATGAAGCAAATGCAGAAACACAAGACACAGCAAGCCAGCTAATATTACTCACTAGTCCAACAACAAGAAGACCAGTTTGGTGTCTGTCTGCAGCCTTTTATTTCAGAAAGCTCTCTAAAACTTAGTCTGGGATGAACTGCTGCCTGGCGGCCTCTTGCTCGCTCACTCTCTCCTTTTTTGTTTCATATTTTCAACTCCCCCTTTAATGTCTTCTTTAGGGATCTCAAACTGATCCATGAAAGGGCCAGTGTGACTGTAGGTTTCTGTTCCAACCAAGCAAGAACACACCTGATACAACAAATCAGCGGAGGCAGTTGATGACAGTTCATGGGATTGTATGTTGAGTCAGATGTGCTACTGCTTGATTGGAAAGAAAACCTGCAGCCAGATTGGCTCTTTCATTGATTAGTTTGACAGTTCGGCTACAACACTTACACCATCGTTCTTTCTCCATCCCAGGCCCTAAAAACTCCTCCTTCCTGCAGTCGAAAGCTCCTTTGCTACGATATCAACACTCCTTTTCTAATTCTCTGGAATTCACACACCACCCAATGTAGCATAACACAAACAAACATAACATAACAAACAGTCCCACTGGTCATAATCAATTTAGAGAGTATTTTCGTGATAAAGGGATTCAGGCTTGTAAAGAGAATTCAGATTCAAAAACATAGCAGCGGGGGATTACAGGGTTTCACTGAAAGTGTTGCATAAATGTCCGACTTACGGGACTTTGCGTAATTTGAGTTGCACACACAAATTCTTATTGAAGCACATTGCCTGTTTTATTAACTCAAAGCTTATTTAAACGTACAAGAGAGAAAAACAGTGACTTTTATAACTAATCCGATAATAATGATGACCCCTTGAGGACCCAGTTGTCTTGCAGTGCTCCAGTCTTTCATAGCTCAGCACCCCTACACACACACACACATACGTACACACACACCTCTACCTTGTGCAGTACATCAACGCTGTGTCCCGCTGTTAAGTGCTCTCCATCAAAAGCATTCCTCGGCTCTCCCCTCTCGCTCCAGACTCACTTCCCTGCCAACAACAACGTTGTGTTGGGCTCTGCAGACCCATCTGACTCTAAGACCAGTGGAACGTTAAGGGCATTAACCAACGAACTCTCAATCCAAAACCAAAACATAAAGGGCAGCCCCGGCCGTCACACACAGCCAAAATATGCAGCGCAAAAATTGACTAAATTAGCAGGGTTTTTTTTTTTTACATTTAGAAAAATGACAAAGTATTTGGATTCATAACTGTTGCAAATGGAGAGACGGTGTTTATAGTTCTCCTTCTAATGTAAAATATGTTACAAATCCTCCTTTGTCAGTCAGTTGTTTCAAATGTGAAAAGTATTAGTGAGTCTGATTCAAAATAACAGCACTGTGCTCAGACATCAGCTGGCAATGACCTTGAATATCAAAAAAGTTAAACAGAGAACCAAAGAAAACATAGTTAAACTGAGTTAATGCTAAACTCTACGGTTATATCTGCTAATGTTAGCGTGCGAAAATTCAAAAGTGTTCTAGTCGTACTTGTTGGCCACAGAAAGATAAACAGTCTGTCTGCACTTGAGAAACAGCCAGACAAATGTGAAGAAAGGATACTGCATGAGGTGAACTTGAGTCAAAATGTGCTGCTTCTTGAAAACATAAGGTAGTTACATGATCTCAGATGTCCATAAATCTGCTTGAAAATCATAAAATACAGTCCTTCTAACTCCATAACTTTTTTCCTTACTTATCTTAACTTAGAGTACAGTTATCCCCCAAATACAAACTAGACAAAGAATAACATGAGTTAAATATTGCATTATAGTAACTTTTTTCAAGTTAAACTGTATTTGTAGGGGCCATCTTCAGGCTGCAGCATATTGAACGGACAGAAATAATGCTATCATCCTGTGATCCGACTCTCAGGTCATGCATATATGCCAAAAACTCAAACTTTTCCTTTAATGGACTTTAAGTAGCACATTCACATTTGTTTGGGGAGTAAAAGAACAGAATGTATGAACTGATTTGTGCTCTGCTTTATTTGGCCTTCAGCTACAATCCATGCAGAGGATGTGCAGCTCTGCCTCTGTGGGAGTAGTGTGTGTCTGACGTAGGCTGTGTTTTCCTGTCATTAGAGCTGCACAATACCAGACGTGCACGCCTAAACTACCTACACACTCCCTGCAGGGTGTGCACGGTGTGTGTTTGTGTGCGTCTGGAGGCCAACAAACAATCTTCAAGGGGCTTTAAGATTGTCGTGGGGAGCCAGTTACAGGCAAGGGAGCGCCGTAAAGCCCCAAATGGACTAAACAGACCAAGGTTTTAAAGGCCTGCAATTTTCTTTTCACCCCCACACACACGTGCAGACACACAAACATACGGGTTTCTTAAACGGTAAATAACCAGACAAAGATTGTAATTAGCCATGTTTGACTATACTATATGTGTAGCCCCTTTTTTAAATTCAGCACCTTATTTATGTTAAAGATCGCACAGACACACACACTGACCCTGTGTCTCATGAAAGAGAAGAATAGATTTTTTACTCGCTTCAGTTTCACCCCTAGAGACAGGTTTAAAAAGACTTTACTTCGGTCATGGACTGTGCAAAAAGAAGAAAAGGAGGAGGACCGTGATGAGTAGCGAAGGGGGGAAAGGAGGCTGCTGGTCTGTGTTGCCTTCATCGGGAGAGAAGGAGGTGAGGAAGAAAAAGGGGATGGTAAATAGAGGTTAACTGTCGAAAGTTGAGAGGTTCAGTTCGAGGTCTTGCTCCTGTGATCCTCTGGGGAAGAAACTGGGGAAGTTATGTGTGCGCGCATGGATCCGAAAAAGGCAGGAGACCAGTAAATCACACGGGAGAGAAAGAAGTATTGGACCAGGAGGATGGCGTGAATGAGTGTGATGAAAGAGAAAAGAGAGAGCAGGGAGTAAGAGAGAGAGAGGAAAAGAGTGATGACAGGGAAAAAAGAGAGGACAGGATGAGGTAGTTATGGGAAGCAAGGGGTTAAGGGCCAGAGAGAGAGGGGTAGCAGGGGAGTAGTGAGAGTTCAGGGGAATGAGATTTCAATCTGTTGGAGGAAGAAAAGAGAAGAAGAAATAAATATGGAGAAATAAAAAAATAGGACATTAAAGGGACACAGTATATAGGGGAAGGCAGGGATATGTAGAAAAGTGGGATGATTAGGGCGAGAGAAATAAATAAACATGTAAGAATAGGAGAATTATTGAGCAAGATTTACAGTGTGTAAAAGTTAAATAGCCAAAAAGAGCAAGAGGGTGAGAAAAGGGAAATAAATGGAGGGGAGGAAAAAGAGAAGCAGTGAGCTGTCGGGCCCCTGATGAGAAAGCCATACAGCTGAACGAACACATTCCCTGTCCAAGAACCAGGAGGAGAGAGGAGACGAGGCTCCCGTGAATACCTCAGTGTGACTAATGTCTTTTTCACACATTTTACCTCCATCCATCCATCATTGTGTCCACCTCCTGCTCTCCTGTTAAAACAGCAGCCCGCCGTGACAGCACATGCTAGAAGACTACTGTAACTGTTCTCCCCTTTTATATATTCAGCTTAATGTATACGATTCTGCTTCACCTTATTCATCTCTGACATCTACAGCTGCATCAGAGGATTAAATCGTTTTGTTTTGGTGACAGTTGACAGCCGTACACTGCTGTCAGTGACGTGAAGTTTTTTTTCTAAAGTTTGAGAGCCGGCAGGAGTCAAGTTAAACAAATAAAAATAATGCAACGAATTATCAGTGCAGCAGAGAATTTTCATTGGAAAACAGAGGAAATAATGAAGAGTAACTGGTGTATTACAACTTAGTCATCCTTACCTAAAAGAAATAATTTTTCTAAAGGAAAAAAAACAATGAGCAAGACAGGTTTTAAACCTGCAAGACTTCTATTTATTGCAATGTTTCAGGTACTAGACCTTCATTAGGAAAAAGGTCTAACACCCAAAATGTTGCTATAAATAATTGCAATACTTGCAAGTTAGACCATGTGCAGGAGTCTTCTCTGTATCTTCAGGGATCCACCCATCCCTCTCTTACGCACCTGTCCATGAAATGGATATGTTTCCTGTTTTAAACAAAATTAGATGATAAGAAAAAATATCGAACATTCACATTTACTGACCAATTTTGAGATTTAACTTGGACCTGCTGTTGTTGTGTAGGTTTTTCTGTGCAAAGAGGGATAATTTCTGACATCTGGATGCACTCAATTTTATTTCACCTTGGGTTAGGCTGCTGTTAAATTGATCAAACTTGTTATAAATGATATAACCAATAGGCAGATGACCAATACAACTGTAAAGAAAGTTAAGCAAACTGGAAGTTTCCTTCAATATTTCACAAAGTGGATCAGGATATAGAGTAGGTCGGGTTTGCAGTGTTTTTGCCTTCCACCTACTTCTAATTTACACTATAAGCTGATTCACTGGGCTTAAATATCTTGGTTTATTTCCTCCTTTATTATGACTTCCCCTGTGATCACATCCCAACTTCTCTTTCACTCAAAAAACAACAACTATAGTCTACAAGTCTACAACTGTTTATTAAACCCTTGTATTCACAAAGGCACATTAAAGGTATCAGACTGTTAATTCTCTGTGATAAGAAAGTATCAGACAAAAAGGGCAATAAATGAAACAAATGTTTATAGTTGAGGTGATATGTTCGTAACCTCTATCAGAGCATATGTACTCTTCTAGATAAGCCTTTATCAGGCACATTGTTAACGCCAGCCTTTGTCCTTCCTTTAAGTCTTTCTCAGGCTCCAGGACATGACCTGAAGTGGTTTGTTTTCTGATGGTTTCCATACAGTCGCCTTTTGTGGTCTGTTAGGACACTTTGTCCGCTACATGGTGGCCTGTTTTGTGTTTTTCATGCTATATTTAGAAGGTATTGTTTTAAGCCAAAAGGAGTAATGACAAGAGATGAACCTCACTAACTCCTACACCTCCTCCTGCTTCCATCTCTCTGTCTTCCTGTTTGCTTTTCTTTGTACTGCTCTCCTATTCAGCAATATTTCATTCCCTTTCTTTTCTCAGACTTACTCCCTTAAATTCCATCCTCCCATATTCCCTTAAAATCTCTTCTTACCACCTCCTTCCTCTCTTTCTACTCCTCCTCTCCTCTGTTTGTTCTCTCCATCACCCCCATTTCCTCCCACCTTTCCCAGTCAATCAGCCGGCTCCTTCACCTCCCTCTGTTTTTTTAGTGTGCAGTTTCACAGTAGACCGGCTACTGAGCGGTCAAGGTCACGCCTGATTTTATGTCTCGACACGACATCCCAGTTGATATTAGCTCGGCTTTGTGTTGTAGCCCTGGGGACACTATTGTTGTCTGTGTTAAAATGTCAATGTTTTAGCTTTGCCATTATAAACTTCTTAAGGGTCAACATATAAATCCTATGAGCCATTCTTTGGTTTGAGAATTGTAATGAAAATGCAAACATGGCAGGATTTTTTAAAGGAGAGTAGGCATTATAAGAGGTCATCCAAACCTTGTTCCTTAACCTGTTGACACACGCACATCCTTAATATTTCCTCTATCCTTATGCTCGATATGCTTATTACTGTGAGGGTTGCAGTCACCCATTCTTAGCAAAAACCATTCACAGTGCTTTTCACAGTGCAGTAATCTGATCATGGGCACATTCAGGTTATTCCTCAATGTAATGTCAATGATATGTTTGAAAATGAAGAATCTTATATGTATCCTAAGAGCTGAATTGAGCTGTCGATGAATCGTTTAGTCAATCAAAAGCAAAACGGCACCTATTTTGACAGTCGATTAATCATTGCAGTCATTTTTCATGAAAAATTGGTTAAGAAAAGGCAACATTTTCTGGTTGCAGCCTCTCCAAATAGAGGATTTGCTGTTTTTCTTTGCCATAAATGATTGAAAACTGACTTTTTGGTGTTTTGGACTGTTTATTCATAGGTCATTCTGGGCTCTGGGCATTTTAATGAGCATGTTTAACTGTTTTCTTTTACCTTATAATGAAAAATATCAGTGGTTGCAGTCTAATATAACCTGAACCTGAGCAATCTGGTATCGACGGATAGTTCTTACTAAGAAGATATTGTTTCTCGAAAGTAAAAATTACCAATAATGGCAAATAAGTTGTGCAATTGAACAATGTGCACACTAATTACACTACAGGAACTTCTACTCAGTGATTCCCAGTTCTACACAGTTAAAAAAAAGTAAGATAACTACAATTTTCTGGAAGCAAATGTGAAAAGTTTCATACAGTTTACATGCACTCAAGAAATCTTGTTGTTTAACTTTCGGTTATCTCATGTATTAAACTCTTGTGTAGCAAGTCTACAGAGAGAGCAAAATATCAGTGTTTAATAGAGTTATAATCTTATATCTGTTCTTTTCCTCTTCCAATTTAAAGGTCCACCCAGGGTGTCTGAGCCCGTGGCCCACCGGCAGAGCATCCGTCTGGGCCGCACCATGAAGCTGCCCTGCCCCGTGGAGGGCGACCCCCCGCCACTCATCATGTGGACCAAAGACGGACGAAACATCCACAGCGGCTGGACGCGGTTCAGGGTGCTGCAGCAGGCTCTGCGTATCAAAGAGGTGGAGACGGAAGATGCCGGGACCTACATCTGTAAGGCCACCAACGGGTTCGGCAGCGTCAACATCAACTACACACTCATCGTGATCGGTGAGTAGATATTAAAAACAACATTATTGCCAACCTTTGGATTAACCTGTACCTGCACTAAAACACCTCATTGGGTTGCTTGTGTGCAAGGTCAACCCATATGGGTTTTTCTATGGCTGATGCCGATAATTGGAGAGCAGGGTGACTGATTGCTGATATATAATGCTAATATTAATATGTTTTTCTTTCTATTTCTTACTCTTTTTTGTGTCAGACAAAAAAAAACAAAAAAGTTTACAATATTGCTGAACTTAAATCAGCATTTATTGAACACTTATTGTCAGCATTGCCTCTCATGTCTTAAGTAAAACTGTATTCTTTCTGCAGTGCACTACATTTTAATAATACATGTATTTACTAAATGAATGTCCACAGGTAATCAAAAAATTAAACTTTAAAAAAATAAACTTGTGAAGACTTTAATTGAACTTTACAATTACATTTTTGAGACAACAGCAATTTTTTTGTTTCTGAGAGAGGATTAAAGTTGGAAACTTACCTAAATAAAAAATAAATTATCTCAAACTGGCCTTAATTGGCCCGATTCATTTGTCTGCAACTAAACTGAAAGGTTTAAGTTTTTAAGTTATGTTACAGTACAGTTCACACATTAAGCAATGCAACAATGAGTACCTATAAATTGCTTCACACCTACAGAACTATCAAACACCTTTTCTAAAGATGCGTTTGCCCCAAAGGCAAAAATCAATAAACCAATGTCATCAAACACACATAAAACCTTTTCTGGAGGAAGACTTGTTTGTACAGGAAAACTACACGAGTGTTTGGTTGAAGCAGTGTGCCGTTATATTGTGAGTGTTTATGTGTGTGTTTGTATGATGACAGACTATATATGAGTAAGACTTTGCTCTTCTTTTGCTCTTTTGTTTTTCTAATCCCTTCCTGCTTCTCTTCCCATTAATTTAATTTTGCATCTGGCTTCACATCTCTTCTTCATTGCACGTGATTTTTCAGTCTTTTCTTCTTTTTTTTGTCTTTCTTTGTTATTTTTCATGCTTGCTTGCTTCCATGGACTCTGCTGTACGTTTCTAGGATATAATTAGGCCAGGTTTGGTTGGTTGGTGCCATTATACAGTAATCAAGCCTGCGTACTTCCCCAGACAATGAAGCTCTGCTTTGTCTGTTTTTTTCTGCTATGTGTGTGTTTGTGACCACAATTGTTGTGCTTGTGTGTCCCTGTATGATTACGATTGTTAAAGAAGATGCTTTTCTTTGTGTCATTGCAGTATGAAATGTCAAAGCTGCATTTTTACGTCTCAATTTCACGTTTCTATAAAAGACACATTGTTTTTTCAACATAATAATTTTCCAGCTTGGCCTCCAGAAAGCTGGTTGTCAGTGTATTTGGGTGTGTTTATCTTCATGTGTTTGTCTGAGTTGTACAAAGTATGAGTTGTTATGCGGTGGCTGCAGTCTGTGACCCTGTGGACTCTGACGACCTTCCTGTTCAAATACAGGTGTGTTTCTTTCTGTACCGGGACTTAAATAGCTGCTTCCCTCAACTCCCATTCATGTAAACAAAATACCTGCGAGGAAGACAGTGTGTCAGTGCACATCAACACATGCAAGTCTGTGTGTGTGTGTGTGTGTGTGTGTGTGTGTGTGTGTGTGTGTCTGCGGGTGTGTGCATAATTCCATGTGTTCCTCTACATGCCATCCTGTGTGTGTGTGTGTGTGTGTGTGTGTGTTTCAGCGTTCCAGGGAATCTGACTAAAGCATCTCTCTCTGCCCGCCATCGGCACTTCAAAGACGGCCTCGAGTAAAATGCTCCGATACAGATATTACCAGCCGATATTTTCCGTATTCTAATAATTGTGGACAAGATTTTTGTATCAAAGTGGGAATCTTAAAAGAACTACGACTGGCAGAAAACATCAAAGTTTTCCTGCACTCTTTGTCAATAAAACAGTTTGATAGTTAATTATTTGTTACATTAGACCAATTCATTATTATACAAGAGGTGTAAAAGGAGACATATTAACATATGCACCAAGACCTACAATATTTTAGATAGTATTGTGACTTTAACTACTTTTTCTTTTTCTATCAAATTTGCATTCCACCTGTAGTTGCAGGAATATCTTTTTTTTTTTGTCTCCTAGTTGGTTTTGTTAATTGCCATATTTGCATTTTAATCATTATCGGTATGTGATCCAAAGCTGTATCGGTCTTGACCTGAACTTCAAAGGCGAGCTGGCACACAGAGGGCAGCAGGACGGGGAGGGGGGGCGGCAGCTGCTGCTGAGGTCATCCAGGCAGACAGCTGCTGCCTCTCTCTCTCTCTCTCTCTCTCTCCCTGTGTGTCTCTCTCTCTCCCTCTCTCTCTCTCTCTCAGGCAAATCAATGGCAAATATACAATTCATTAAGTAAAAATAGTAAATAAAGAGTAAAGTAAATATCTCTCTCTCCCTCTTTCTTACTTTCTCCCTGTCTCTCTCTCTCTCTCTCTCTCTCTCTCTCTCTCTCTCTCTCTTTCTCTGTTTCTCTCTCTCTGTCTCTCTCATTCGCTCACGCTCATTCACCGTCCCTTTCAACACTTATATATATGCGTGCACACACATATGCATCACTGCAATGCAACGGGTGGAACACACATAAGCAAAGTAGGATTTTGGTCTCACACAGAATCAGCTCAGTACTACCAATAATTAAAATCAAAGAATTACTCTTTGACCAAAGATCACCTGAAGTAATGCCACCCAAGCCTTCAAACAGGAATTTGTATATGTAAAGTCAATCTAGGAGCTGATCTGAAGAGTTCAATTGCATTTAACAATCTTTATAAGCATACAGAGTTCTTGTCCTTTAATTCAACTTTTTCAACAAAATAGATGAGAAGACTCCACAATTTTCACCACAGCATTTACTTAATAGGCTTTAATGTGGTGTTTACACAAATTCTTGTAAAAAAAAAATGCCTTCAGGCAATAACAAGCTTGTGCAATTAATTTGCACTTCTTTATATTTTTTCAAACTTTTGGTTTTGTCATGAGTTCTCTCATACAGGATGCAAATGTCACACGATGTAATTTTTTTTTATTAGCCTCAGAAGGAGGCAACAACCATTGTATTGTTTAATTATGAGGATTTTAAGGGGCACAGTCCGAACCAACGGAGAAGTTCTATTCTTTTTAACCTTAAATAAGACATACCAAATATTTTCTTCCGTTCATACCTTTCACTGTTAAAACCCTAGATATATATACACTGTGTATATGTTTACCAGAGGGAACTCAAATTGTATTTAGGGTATACAACGACTTACCAGTCTACCAGATGCTGCTGTGGGTCCATGGGATCCCAGTCGTTGGTCTTCTAACTGCACAAGTATATTCATGTGTCGCTGCTGCTGGTATCGGCAATAGTTTTAATGTGAAAAATTCACCAGTGAGTTTTTTTTCAAGTTCAAGTTGTTTATTCATGATGCCCCCCCTGTGTGAGGGTCTTAAAAGTTTTACATATCACTCCATCATCACAATATAACTGGGATCATTAAAATTGCAAAGAGTTCACATGCTCTACAAGAATAAGAGGCTACATCACTTTACACAACTTTTTTGCCAATTACACAAATGGTACCCAGAGATACTTGGTGCTCCACCAGGTTAACCTTTAAACATGACCCTCCCTGTAATTCTAGCCAGGATTCATGCCACCGCATCTCCTCAGAGAGGCAGTTAGTGTGGATGTCGATGTTTTCATAGCTGGAACAATCTGCATAAGGAATAATGTTCAAAGCACGAGGGGGGAATAGATGTGTGCAGTTATCTCTTTCTAAGAAGTGTCATCGTGTGGTGTTCATTTTGTTTTCTGCAGCTCTGCTCAGTGTTTCTCTCTTCTGCTTTGCTTTGCCTCCTCTCATCCCTCCTCCTCTTCCTCCTCCTCCTCCTCCTCCTCCTCCCTGCTTTAATCTCCTCTGCTCTCCTGTGTGGTCCTGCGGTAATTATTCTATGACCGCTCCGCTTCACAGTAATGAGCCCACACCTGCGTCTTATTGTCTTTCCCTCTCAATTTCTAACCCAAAGTATCTTTAACACCTTTTTCCTATTAACACTCAATCTCAACCCCCATTCCTCCTCCCTCAGCCGGCCGGCCCGGCTCATTTTTCTCTGACCACGCTTTAATTTGTATCAATATTTTCACAGTTTCCCATTTTTTCCCGGATATAATAGCATTTGATTGCAGTAAAACATCCACTGTACTGCTGCCCAGTGGTTGGAAGTGATGGAGAGGCGTTTTTGTGGAGGCAGGCTTTTGTTGGCGGGGGAAATTAGAAGATTCCTTGAAGTGTTTGTTCTTTTATTGTGTGTAGGTTGGCAAATGTTTGCATGAGTAAATAGTCTTTGTGTGTGTACGTGCTTGTTTATCCGAGGGGTTGTGTATGCACGCGTTGGTGTGCGCAGATTTATGGGACCACCAGTAAAGTGAAACTGGGAGAGATTTTTTTCTGCTCAACAAACCTCAATGTCCTTTAAAAAAACTGGTGAAACTCTCATTTCTTGCTCCCTCTCTCTCTTGATCTTCTTTGTCTCTGCTGTCCGTCTTTCGTAGTTGCTTGTATTGAATTCTGAAATTGTTTTTCTACTCCCAGAAGAGTGAATGATAGAAAATTTATAGTTCAAACCAGATGTGATGACAATGGGAGCGTGTCTGGAGCAGAGTTGGGAAGCCGTGCGTAAGAAAGAAGGAAGGAAGCGGTTTGGAGTCGCATGTGTGCTTTTAGTGCATGTGAGCGTTAAAATGCGGCTTTCGTCTTTTAATGAAAATGTTCATCAACACACTTTTCCCTGCGAGTGTGTGTGTGTGTGTGTGTGCATGCAGGTCCATTCATAAGTGACTGCTGTGATGATTTGTGGTGATTTAAGAGCTCAGCCGTAGCAGCTGACATCTGGTCATAATTGGAGAACAAAAAGGGAAAAGAGAGGCAGAGAAAGATATCAAACGTAGACATGCTGTATGTTTGAATAAATGAGCTTGTACGTGATTTATGTTCGTCAAGCTGCAGATACTGAATGAAAGTCGAAATAAGAAAAATGGAAGCACGAGATTGAATGTGACAAATGGAACATATACAGAAAACTGACCTTGGCTTAGGTTTGTGTTTGAAAAATTACTTCGTAATACATTTTCTCAAATTAAGCTGTGAAGTTTCATGCCACAATTAGTTTGCTAACACTGCTAAACTCAACTAAAATCAATTGTCTTTTAATTCAGACTGACAACCCGACGTCTTACGGCTCACTCCTGAATCCAATTATAATTCAATGTGGTGTTGCATGATGTCTAAATCATTTCAAACTGTTCTTTCTCTCTGCTGTTACATGCAGTCTCTTTTAAGGCAAATCACGCCCTTTCATTCAGGTTTATTCTCCCTCCGTTTAACTGTGTTGCATGTGTGAGACTGCAGCTGTCTTCCGGCCAAAAACCAACACATCAGATCGGGTTGCAGACCAGCATCATCTCTCTAACCCTCAGTTCCTCCATCCTGATACCTCCTCTGTTTTTGTGTTCTCACATTACGTAGTTTTTAATTTAGATATCTGGTGCCTAGTCTGGAAAGGATGTAGAGGTGGCCAAGGTTTGCAGCCTAATTGGTATGAGTCATACATACACACACACACACACACACACACACAAAGAAATGTATGCGTGTGTGTAATTGCACAGTGCCTAAAAACAATCTCAAATAACCCAATCTCTCTAGCACTCACACACACATACACACCCTCACCCACCTACATAGAAACACACCAGGGCAGCTGTGTCTGTCTTGCTGTGTGTGTGTGTGTTGTGGATTTAGTGTTTTTACCGCCAGATTCCTCTGCTCAGGTTACACACACAGCACTTTCTCACTAATGGCAGAAAAATGCGCGGAGTGAACCTGGAACTGCAGCTCGCTGGTTTTGCAGGAACCACTCAGTTGGTGTTCAGTTGTGGGTTTGAGGCCTCACAGGGGATTTTTTTTTGGGGGGGGGGGGTCTCAATCATGATTTACAGAACATGCAAAAGAAATCATCGAGTGGTTTCGCCCCCCTTCTTCTTCTTGAACTATATTGTTGCCTTTACTAGCCTTGAATCCAACCCCAGTAGAAGTTTCTCTCCTGTGTGTCTCTCGTCTTGCTGCTCGGATGAAATATACTGAAAGTATGTAGGCTGCCTTCTTACTTTTGTTTAAGTTTAATGTACAAGACAGCGTACTTGTCGGGATGCATCAAACTATTAAAAAAGGATAAGTCAGTAAATGCAGAAGCTTCTGTTGATGTAGTTGTTAGACTTTGCTTTTAGTTGTCAGCTGACAGGAACGACCTGTGACTCTTCATCCCTTTTATTGCTTATTTCTTTCATTTCGACATGCTTAAATGGTAAAATGGTAAATGGAGAGCACTTGTATACCGCTTTTATCCAAATCGCTTTACATTACACACTACGCTCATTCAGCCATCCACACACACATTCATACTGGTGGCCGAGGCTACCAGGACACACTGGTGCCACTTACCACCAATTCTTTCACACACCGATGAACGGCATCGGGAGCCATTTGGGCTTCAGTATCTTGCTCAAGGATACTTCGACATGTAGGCTGCCATAGTCAGGGATCAAACCACCAACCTTCCGATCAGTAGGCGACCACTACCATCTCCATTTCATTGTCTTTGGTGGCACCTAATGCGATAAATGGTAGGTCTAATTGCAGGTTTTTGTATTTTAGCTCCTAGTCAGTTAGCAGTTTGTTCGTCCATGGTAACAACGCAAGCACAAAAATAACTGCGTTGAATAACCAGTCTGTTGTGTTAGCTTCGCCTATCTTCTCTGCTGAACTCTTAAATGTTTGTTACTTTGTAGAAAATTGTCTGCTACATGACATTGTAAAATTGCTATCGCCATTGGGATTTTCCCCGGCAACGTCACAAAGATGCACAGTTCATAAAACAGCAAATGCAAGAGTTTCCATCAGTAAGCTGTACACTCAGCCTTCTTTGTGTAATTGCATTCGGCAAAGGTGACTTAACAGACATTTATTTAAATAAAAATCTATTTTAAAGACTACAATAAATGGGTTAGGGTTACGGTTTTTGCAGAACAATTGACCTGTAATTAAGGTGCCCATTTTGGGAAACAGTGGTATAAAGAATCAGGAACATGGAAAGAGAATTAAAGGGATAGCATCAAATGTCCAGAGCCAGAGCTAGAGCAGGACATTGTGATCATCTGATATGCATCTAAGATCAGTCACAATCAGAGATGCATAAAAAAATAGCTGCTGCACCACTGCTCCAAGTTTGAGTAAACTGAATGAATGATTTGCTAAGTTGCAGAAAGTTGAGTGCCAATGCTTCCGTTTTCTCTATCACATAATTTAATGCTGCCGTGCATCAGATCTGTTCAGCTCATGTTGGTCCTGTTGTAACAACATGTCGCCCTCACAGTGAGGTAGACCAAGCTGCTGCTCCGGAAATCAGGGTGGAAAACGGAGATGTAAACATGCTGGTATGATGTGAAAGAGTATGGGGGAGAGAAAGAACGGAGTCATGTTTCAAAAGCTGTTTTCCTCCTTGTTGTTGAGTCCAGTTGAGACAAACAGATGCACAAAGATGTATGTTCTGTATCTTTGTGCGTATATATATTGACAAGACAGGACAGGAAAACGTTAAGATATTTTTCCATGTGGTCACACACACACACACACACACGCACACGCACACACACACACACACATCACAGACAGATGTGAACAGAATCACACACTCCACAGAGGCCCTGGCCTCCATTTCACGGCTGTCTGTCCCACATCCTCTCGTTATGCCTCGTTTCACCTCCAGCAGAGAGATGGAAAGACGATGGACAGGACAGAGACATGGAGGGAGAAAAGAATAAAAGCTTCTGTATTTTTTTCTCCTGGCTTCAGTCTGAAGATGTCAATGAGTACAGAGGAAAAAAAAGGATATCTGTGGAGGTTGTAGAAATCTTGTCCGAACAGGTTGAGACGTCACGTTTAAATCCAGAACACTAAGAGAGGTGTACCTACTGTCTATAAAAACTCAAACTTCATAAAGAAAGGAAACACTTAGCTGTATCTACACAATTATTGATACATGCGCTGTAAAAACACCATTAAACTTGTCTTTGTCATTTATCATCCACAACTTTTTTTCTGTGACTTGTTGAGACATTTCACTGTCTCCTCACTCGGTCACCTCCTCTCTCCTAGCTTTGTCTCTCTTTGTCTTCCTTCTTACCTACTTCAACTCTCTTTCTTCTTCTTCTCTCATCCACAACCCCCTGTGGTCATATTCCTCCTGCTCCACCAGCTGATTGAAGATGTCTTTTCTCTCTCGTCTTTCAGCTCCTCATTCTTCGACCTTCTGTTTGCCTTCATGCTCCATTTACATTTGTGTGTGTGTGTGTGTGTGTGTGTGTGTGTGTGTGTGTGTGTGTGTGTGTGTGTGAGTAAGTGAGTATGGCTTGCATCTACTGATTGTATGCCAAGTCAAGCTCCCACAGACCCCTAATGGGTCTTAAATACCCTCTGCTAGCTTTAACTTCAATTCTCTGTACAAGATGCCATCTGTCAGTCAGCGGGCCTTTTTCTGCAGCAGTGAGTCATTCTGAAGGAGAAATCCACCCTAAAACAGAAGGAATGCACACAATGTTTTTTGGAGGGTTTAAATTAAATTTGAAATGCTATTGTCTCCCCCTGAAGCTTGAAAAATCTCCAATTCAGCTTCCTCTCAATTGCAATCTTTCTCTCAAATCATCCAGCTCTCCAGAGACCAGTGGTGGAAAAAGTATTCAGATCCTTTACTTAAGTAAAAGTATTAATACCACAGTGTGAAATGACTCCACTACAAGTAAAACAAATCCTTCAAAACTTACTTACTTCAGTAAAAGTACAAAGTATGAGTTTGGCCTTTCATTATGCAGAAGGGCCACACTCAGATTGTTATTTACATTCCAAATATATTATTGGATTTTTATTATTGATGCATTTATGTAAACAGTGTTAGGGTTCATTTAAACTATTTAATATACTATTGGTTACTCAGGTTTATTTTTTTAATGTTAAATCACCTAAATCATGTTTTTCATGCTAAATCTCGACCTAATAAAAGTAACTAAAGCTCAGCTAAATGTAATGGAATAAAAAGTACAATAATTACCTCAAAATGTAATGAAGTAGAAGTATCAAGTTATATAAATGGAAATACTAAATAAAGTACAAGTATCGCGAAACTATACTAGTATAAGTATAATAGTACAGTACTTGAGTAAATGTACTTAGTTACATTCCACCACTGCAAGAGACTGAGTTAGATTAACTATAAACTCAACATATTGGTCAGAGAAAACTGTTCACCTCTGCCTCTTTTTGTTGATTTTGAATTAACCAACTAATATGGACATAAACACATTAAAGCAACAATGAGGAAGTTTCATTTTGCATTGATTTGGCGCCCCCTGTGGACAGAAATGGTAATGTTTCCATGAGAGTTGTGTCATAAATCAGAATTAGAAATATTTTATTGATTCGCTGGGACAAATTGCTTTTTGTTACAATTGCTGCTGTATAAGAATAGGAAGAAGTAATTCTGTAAACAAATACAGGTAAAAAAAAAAAGTAATAAAAAAAGTGAAAAAACTTACATTAAATTTACAACAATATAAATACAACTGCCAGTCTTAAGTCAATAAAGATATGCACAAATAGATATATATAATGTAGAATAATAAAAATCTTGATCTGGCTAGTGCATGCCTGATTTTAATTTTTTTTTTTTTTTAAATCAGATGTTTGTAGGATGCAGAGTGATGATGTCATGTATCTATTTGTAGCTATGTAAGGATAAAAACTTTAGTATGAGGATGGTGAAACAAAATAAACTTTGTAACCCTAACCCATCCATATAAATGCACATGTTGATGTAAATAAAACCACATCTCATCCGTATGCCATAAATAAAATAGACAGGAAACATACCAGTCTATGAGGAAGAGGGCCACTTCAGAATCACTTTTCAATCCTTTCAGTCCTCTCTCCATCTTTTGAATGACCGACCAGACTTCAATGTTGCTTATCACTTTTTTTGTTCTTCCATCAGTTTTTTTCTGTCTCTTTGCTCATTCTACCCCAGTATCAGCCATAACCGCAGACAAAACATCAAAACATAATTATCTAAAGAAAAATCTCCTCCTGGTTTCTTTTAACTTCAACATAGTATACACACTGCCAAACTTTGTCTGGGAAAATGTAAACATAGGCTCTTCTCCTCAAGTGTCTGTAAATATTTTTGTCTAATACTGAGAGGAATCAGACCTGGTGACAGACATTAGGAATAACTGTATAGAAATTGTCTAACTGATGGTCTTGTTTGTTTTTGTAGCTCATAAAGAGGCATCAGTATTGAATAGAGACTGTACACACCCCCTTTGTCCTGCTACATGCCCTTAAATTCTGTTTTAGGGTGGAATTTGCCTTTAATTTCATCTGCCAGCTGTTTCTCAAAGTCTAACACAAATGTGTTTTCACTCTGGGTTTCCACAGCAACTCTCCCATAGCTAATATGAGGTGTAACTTTACTTCCCTGTGTGTGTTTTGGCATGGCGGGCATCCTCTGAGTACAAAATATGTAAGTATGATAAGTAACAAATGTAGCAGAATTCAACACGGATCATTTGGTGCACTGTTACTCACATCATGAAGCACGCTGTGTCCCCAAGTCCGAGTTAAACTATGTGGAACTGAATATTTGAGGATGTGGGCTGCTTTTAAGTATCTCAGTTTCTCAGTTTGTTTAATGTAATTAAGACCGAGCTCCTCAATGTGAGTCCAACAGTAACAAAAGATGGAAGGACAGGGGAGGGAGGGAGCAGAACGGGGTGAGGAGAAATATTAATCATGATGAAAAAAGTTTGGATGCTAGTAAACTGTTAAAACGAACTTCATATAAATGTTATATAGTTTCCAGTAAGGCTGGATATTGAACTGCAACACTTTTTTTGTTAGAGACTGAAATGTGTCAATAACAAAAAGTATCTGAAAGATCACATTAAGCTTCTGGTCACATGATTTCTTGTTCAAATCAAAAGTTTTTTAGAAGATTTTTTTTTTTTTCATGGCTGTTTGGATGCTGTTTAATATTTGACAACTTTGGATTCTTTTCATAAGAAACAGGTTTTGTAGGAAAAAGTGTTCATATTTCTCAAAGCAAGGTATCAAATTTATACTGAAACACTTATGCCCATAAAGTTGGAATAAGTTTTTTTTCAGCCACAATCCTCTGTTAATTGTGGTTTTATTTTTATTGTGATATGTTTGGAAGAGATTGATTAATACAGTTTTGAGGAGATATACACTTTATCAGTCAAGAATAAATCACATTGTCACAATCATTTCATGGAAAGAGAAGAGAAAAGAATAATATTTTATTCCAACTTTATGAGCAACAATGTAGTATCGACACATTCAAAGACACTGAACCCCAAGTCCCAAGTTTATCTCAACATTATCTGGAGGATTTTGTTTGTGGGAACCCAAATGTCTGAATCCGTTGGATTGGACATTAAAGAGACTTTATCCTGCCAGATCCAGAGTACAAAGTCTGTGTAATGTCCGATTGAGCCCAAGTGATTCTCCGTACAATTCACAGCGGGTGAGTGAGAGTGTTGATGATGTTTCTATCATGTGATTGGCGCAAAACCAGAAAAATACAAATATCTGAGGTTGAAGAAGGAGGTTCATTTACACGTAGACACCAGCTGCAGGAACAATACAGTTTAAAAACAGCTGTCTCTAAAGGCAAACACCAAAATCATCACACAAGAACAAAGAACATCAGGAGACTTGGTTGTTTACAGCCAAATTACAAACCGGCATTACATCATGCCCTGCCTCCTTCACGCTATACACAGGCACAACACCTTGTCTAAGCGTAACTGAGTATTTCCAGTAGGTCAGAAAGTGTCTGACGTGGATGATCACCTTTGCAGTGCTTCATATGTGAAAGGGCAACTCTGGGAAATGTCCAAACCTGACCTCTCTGGGCAGTATCACAGTTTTCCATAAGCCAAAGTAACATCTTAAGATTCATCTTGTAGCCTGAAAAAAAGAGAGTTGTATTAAGTTAAGAAAAGCTTTAAAATCATGGGATTTGTAAATCTGTGTTGAGCTTAATTAACAACAAAAACTGTTAACGGATGACCAATTTCAGCAGTAAAGTAAGTAAGGAAGCGACAGAGTGAGAAAACACGAGGTGGTGATCGAGCCGGGAGAGCTCAGATGTAAAAGGCATCAATAAATCCTCTCAAGGAGACTCTCAGTGCTCTCAGAGTGGTGCTTACAGGAGATGTGTCCTGCACCTCCCACACAACCAAAAAAAAAACTGCAACTGAAAGCAAACGAGGTGCTTCAGCATCCTTCACTGCATAACTCCCGCTCCCTCACACGCTACGACGACTCTGCATTTTCACGACAGAGGTTAACACACACACACACACACACACACACATTACAGAAATGATTGGGAGGAGGAAGAGTTGGAGACGAGAGGAGAGTAGAGAGGAGATGAGGGATTAAGAAGAGGAGGGAGAGGCAGAACGCACGACAGATGGAGGGACACAGTAATATTAGGGTTTTCACTAAGATAGAAAGTCAGATTAATTGACATATTGAGACAATTTCTAGGCTGTTATCAATATTTGACATTTAAAAAACTTTCTGATATACCATATATTGATCATTCATATATTTTTTGTCAGTGTTACATAGTACAAACAAATGAAAATTACACAAAGGTGTAACAAAATATATTGGAGATTTTTCTCATTTAAAAATGATACAGGTTTGCAGTTGTTTTTGTTAGTGGCGGTATTGTAAGTGTTTTTGTGCAGGGATGAAAGTGTGTTGTGTAAATGTGTCTCATACATATTCATATATGAGAGAAAATAAATCTATAAATTATAATAGAAAATTATGTTGAAAAACTTAAATAACAACACCATAATAATAATAATAATAAGTAAATTAACAATAAGTAAATGATTAATCTATTAAAAGTCAAGGGTTCTTTCTAGCTCGGGGGAGGAGGTGGCCAGGGAGTGAAAATGTTTTTTTATTGTTATCCTTTTTTTTTGTCTCATTTTAACCTTTTCTTATCTTTTTTCATCATAGGTGTCATTGGCTAGCCTAACAGTTTTTTTTTTTTTTTTACATAAAAGCAAACTAAATGTTTGCTGAGAAACCCTGACATTTGGATATTTCTGTGGAGAATTGAAACCCAAAATGATATGGTGAGCAGGTTTGTAAGCAGATATAAAAAATACAGGAATACCTTGTAACTTACTCACAAACATTTATGCCGATATGAAATGTGGGTGTTAATGCTATGCCAATATATAGGTAGATGGATGAGGAGAAAAAGAATGAGATAGATTTAGAAAACGTTGTAAGGACGGAGAGACAGGAGTGTGAGTGGGTGAGTGCGGGTATTCGTGTCTGATCAGAGCAGTTAGCAGGGGAGCTATGTTCTTCTGAATAGAGAGCTTAGTGGCTATTATGCGGTCTGGAGGATTTGTCCTGTTCACTATTGTTACCCTCAGGAGGTGGCAGCACACACACACACACAGACATACACGCGCAGACACATACACATATACACACTTTTCTTCTTATTTCTTACTTTGATTTTCCTTCATTTCATACTCTAGTTTTGCTTTATGTCTCTATCACATATGAAGAAAGATGCCCTCAAAACTTAAATGCAGGAACACACATCCACACACAAGTTGTGCCCCCAGCCCACCCCCCACCTTGTAACTCAATAATAGGCCGGTCTATTGACAGACCTGCTTGTTCGCTGAAGGAGTCTTTTCTCATTAGGGCTGGGATTTTGTCGCTGGCTCTGCATGCTCCATTGTCCCACTCAGAGCGGGTTATTAGGCCTTCCCGCTGTAACAACCCCCCTGCTGAATAGACCTGAGAGGAGTGGAGAGCCTGCGAAGGGCAGAAGAGGGTCTGGCAATTAGCAAAGACATGTTTGAAGAGAGGAGGCAGAGGAAAGAATGGAAGAATCAAGGAGAAAGAGAGAGCGGACCTGCGCTACAAAAAGGCTTCTTTTGAAGTTTTAGAAACTTTTGTCTGCTTTGCTGCTTCGCTCTTGCGCCACCATCAAAGCCAAAGACTGGTTCTTCAACACGCAATATCCCTCCTCCTCCTCCTCTCCCCTCTCTCTTCTTTCTTTTTCCTCTCCTGTTCTTCTCTCTCATTCGTTACTCTTCTCCCTGAGAATGCGTTTGTGCCAGCGCTGAAAAGCCCTGTATCTTCTGCAGCCGCTTTGATGTCTTAATGACGACGTGAAGAGCGAATTATGCTCCAAGACCCCCCCCCCCCCCGACCCCCTTCTTCACTCTCCCTTTGTCACTCTTCAAATTCCAGCAGTTACATCTGGCTTTTCCAATCTTCACTGACAACAAGCAGGCGGGATGCAACGGAAAAAACATTGACATTCAGAGCAGCAGGCATGGAAAAACTTGTTCTACTTATCAAAAGGTTTATCACAGTTTCAGCTATGTATCCCAAAGCCAGAGATTTATCTGGATTTGATAAAGCCTTGTTGACTATTCAATGTTTTCTTGTCATGTGGTTTGTAGAAGGCGGGTAGACTAAATTGTTTTTCTTTCTTTTTTTCAAGCTGCCACCGTGCCATATCTCAGCTCCAGGAAGTTTGATAAAAATGCTGTAATCGCTTGTATTTTTAAACATTTAACATAGCTGAGGTGAAGAAAGGCAGACAGAAAACAATACTGATTACAGAAAATGACTGCTGAGTGAAATATCAAATGAAATTATATGTAATCTATAACAGACAATGTCACCATAAAACAAGTAATGAGCAGACAGGTTTTAACAGACTGGTTTTGTTCAGGTGTGTGTGTCTGCATGTGCTTACTTGTATAATGTCGCTGCATTCCTCTGCATTATATTTCACATAAACGCATGCATAATGTGTTTTCACTGTGTTCTCGGGATAAGGTGTGTGTGTGTGTCTGTATGTCTGTGTGAGTGCGTGTGCGTGTGTGTATGTGGTTTTCCCCGTGGTTCTTAGGCAAACACAACGATAGTTCTGAGGCGCCTCTGCTATCAGCCTCGAGTTTGATCAGTGTGACAGCATGCTGAAAACTGATACACACACACACACACACACACACACACACACACTCACAATGTGTCTGTGAGTATAATCTCTTCTCTACATTCCTCAGTACAGTCTCTTTTTTGGATTTCTGTATATGCATGTAAACTTAATTTTTACTGTTTTGTTATTTTTTGGTCTCAATTTATGAATACTGATTTAATCCCTTTGTGGTCGAGTTGATCTGATATCGATACAAGTTTCGGAAAAATACCTTCATGCCACCTAAAACGCTGGATCGGGATCAGCAAATACACAAGTCTATACACCGATCACATGTCACTTTATTCTATAATTTATCAGCTCGTTTACGCTGCAGGAACAGCAACAACATGTGTCACTCGCTATCTGATCCGTCCATCCTGCCTGATCAGTACTGTGCATGTGCCACTCTCAACAGAAATGAGAAAGAAGTGAAATGGCTTATTTTTTAAGGTACTTCCTTCAACAGCTCCAGAATAAATTGTATTGTATTTGGGTTATGCTGCTGCTGGAAGTGCAATTTCCTGAGGGAACCTTCCCGAAGGGATTAATAAAGTTCCTATCTATTTATCTACCTGTCTGTATAAATGATGTTTGCATCCAAAATCGATGATAACTCGCTTCTGTCTCGTCTCTATGAATTAAGTCAGGCAGGTGCTAGAGAGGAGTTTGATTCAAATAGTTATTTATTCCTAGATGTAATTATTTATGTTCCCTTTTGCAGTTATACTTTGCTGTCAAACTAGATGATAAAATAAAGTCCTCTGGCATTCATGCTCTGTAAATATGTGTCATGTTTTACAAAGGGTTTAATCCGAGCCAGGTCACATCACTACAGGCTTAGTCATACAGCGAAAAAACGTTTTGGCCCATTCTGCGTCATACACACTAAATTTAACACCCTTTAAATTAATTTGAAACTCCAGAGATTTCAAGCTTTTACAAGATTGTCCACACTTTCATTCATGGCTAACAACCTTGGACAATTCCTCTGTATGCAAGCATTGTTTTGAGGGGGGGTTCGATCGCTTCATGCCAACTTTGGTCAGATTTAAGCCGGCATGACGAGCAGAGTGTGTCCTTTTTCTCTTCTCGGCTGTAACTCCACTTGGCCCGAGCACCAAAGCTCGCTCACAACAAGTGGAAACAGAAGTAAAGAAGAGAGGGAGAGAGAGCGGAGGATGTGTAAAGGCTGTCAGACGTGTCGTTAAACGATGAGAACAAGCCGCAGAGTTAAGCCACTGTTGGGCCACAGACTCCTCTCCTCCTGCTGGTTTTCTGTCTGACACTCATGTTAGCATGTGGTATCCTAAATGCCTCTGTCACAAAAGAACTATGGCATTGTTTTTAGTATAAAAAGTGTCTATCTTAATGTATCCAGTAGGGATTTGGAACAATTTTGTGAGCCTGAAGGGTGTGAAACTCCCCCGACCTGCAGATGAACTTGGGGTGAAGAGATGACAGTAGCAATGTGTGTTGCTTATTTACACAAGAACACTTCTGACTACATGGACATACTAAAGACTGCCTGGTGCAGTGTGTTACTCAGTTTTACCCAGTTTCAGTCTAAACTCGGAGCAGGCATGTACATATATGTTCCTTCACAACAAGACTGAACGTCTGCCCTTCTGAAATTCTCTAGAAATCTGTTGTACTATTGGATTTGAGTGAGCAGCAGGAGAGCATCGCACGGGGTGCAGATAAAAAGTTGCATTATTATTAATCCCCAGAGAGTTCTGAGAAACACAAATCAGAGGTGAACAAAGCAGTCATCTGGTTGAGTCATGCTGAAACATCCCCCAGCGGCGCATCTTGATGAGCGGGTTACTTTTACATTGTTGTAAATAGTTGTTCATCAAAGACAGCCTGTCAGCGTGTAGCCTCACACAGCAGAGTGTGCCAGCATCTTTGAAGTTAAACAAGACAACCACACTTGACATTCTCAGCACATACACGAACAAGACACGTACACCAGGGCATGCAAGCAGTCAGCGGCACAATCCTACATGCAAGTTTGTGCAAAGTAAACAAGCTCATGCACACACTTGTACACATGCATATGACGTACACACACCTCAGAGGTCCGGTAGCTGCTTTGAAGTGTGACTTGTTTGAGGCCTCTCTGACAGATCAGCAGTTTAAAGCAGCAGTAGGCAGACCTAGGTCACAGAGAAGTCGCTAATAATTGATGTGTTTATTTTCAAGAGAAAACTGGGTGGCTGGAATTTACTGCATCAGGGTGCTTCATGAGAAAAGTCATATCTGGAGAGATCTGTATCGTAGTCAGAGAATCTGATCAAAAGTAAACATATCCATATGCATTTCCTCTGCAACTTAAAAATGTATTCACTTAATTACAGCAGTGAGAAAATATTAAGATCAACATGCAGTACTGAACTTTTGTCTCCCTCCTTCTGACAGAGAGTAATTAACACTGGCGACTTCTGTCAACAGCGATCTCTTCAAGTCTTTCCATACAATACCAAACAGGAATGTTTTGATTGGTAACTATACTAGTTTTTTTGCAAATACCAATCTGTCCAAGAGCAGTAAGTAATTTCTGGTGTGTCAGAGTGGGAAAGTTGCCACAGACACCACAACTGTGAAATACTGAGAGCTTTCCCTGGCAGTGATTGGCTTAATCAGCATTATGTGAACTTGGTTGTCAAATGCTTGTATGTAGCAGATGTTCATTTATAGGCAAATGTCCCAAACTCTAACTTTAAGTGAAATAAGCAGTACTATGTTGTAAAAAATACTTCAAGTAAAATAATTAAAAAAAGAGTAAAGATCCTGCATACAAAATCTAACTCAATTAGAAGTACAAGCATTGGCATCAAAATATTCTAAAGTACCAAAAGTAAAAGTATTCAGAATGCAGAATGACCCAATTTATAATCATATTATAATATTACTGGATTATATAGTTAGTAATTCATTAATGTGCTTGTCAATTTGATGTTGCAGCTGGTAGAGGAAGTGTCAATTTCAATTACTTTATATACTGATGGTAAAGTTTAACTTACATACATCATCATAAGTTATTAGTGGTGTTATATTTAGTTAATTAATTTCTAAATAAAGCAACTAAAGTCAAAGTTAAGTCTAAAGTAACTCATCACTTTAGTTATATAATAAATGTAGGGGAGAAAAAAGTCCAATACTTGCATACATGTAGTTCACTTAATATGACTGCTTTACTATCATGCACAAGCATAAAACACTTTATTCATTAAGGAGCCAGAAGTAATACCAAAACGTAGATTGTAGCATGTGTTTGTTATTCTGTCTGTATTTACTTTACAACTGCAAATCAATCATCAGATTAACTTTGTCTGCTTGCATAGCAACTCATGTGCTCTGTAGAACTTACTTTGATGTGGTTTACCTGTCAAAAGCTTTGTATCCAGTACTTTTTTTTAACAAATGGTCGTGATTTAACAGTTGACACATCAGATAAGAAAGGAATCTGACTGCAGAAACCATCTGGATAATAAATAGTAGGCGAGTCTGATGGGAATAGTGAAGTAGGTGAGATTTCAGATGAAGAGCTTTTGCACTTTGTTGGAAACCAAATGTAGAAATGTTCTTTTCAGTTTCTCCTCCTCTTGAGGCCCTGCAGCAGTTGTGATCACATCTCGAGTTGTGAAAATGAATTCAGATGTAAGATGAGAAAAAGGTCAAATGGGGAGAAAACTACTAAAATACTAATGAGTAGATATTTAACTGGAGTATAATTCGATACGGGGAAGAGCAGGGTGGGCGAGGGAGAGAATGATTGAGAGTTCAAAGTCCCGAGCCGAAGCTGGTGGTGTGTGTTTCAAAGGCGGCGCGTGGCGATGGATGTGAGAGATTCGTTAATTCAGCAAAGTAAAGCGCTGCCTTGATGTTTACTAGAGTTACACAGGCAGCAGCTGGACGAGCGCACGCACTCACTTTTATACATTCACATAGGCCCCATGACAGTACACACTTAGATGCAAAAGATGGTGCATATGTCCTCACTTTCAGACACATAGGTGCAGGCAGATGCACTAATACACGCTCAATAAAAAATACACATTGTATACACGTGTTCACATTAGGGCTGGGCGATATATCGATATAAAACATATATCGATATATTTTTTAATGTGATATTGAATTGGACCATATCGGATATATCGATATAGTTCCATTTTTCTTTCTTTCTTTATATTTAAATGCTGCCCTTACTAGGGTTTGTCATATTTAGTTATTTTGTAGTGTTCATTATTCTTTTCTCCTATATATATATTTTTTTTTTTTTCAGAAAAAGATTGGCCGATTTTAATTTCATAGGCTATTTTTATTTAAGATATTTTTTATTTAAATGTGCACTTTGATTTTAAAAAAGGTACTCCTGTTGTTATACAGTATTTATGTTCACTTAAATAAACGGTTTCAATAAAACTTGTGACATGTCATATTTGGCTTTGATTTTTACTGAATATTTGCTCTCACTTTGCGATAAAAATATCTGTATATATATCCTATATCGATATTCAGCCTAAATATATTGGGATATGACTTTTGGTCCATATTGCCCAGCCCTAGTTCACATGCATAGATTTACTGCTTTTGTCAGTGGAGTCTGGTGGCTTTGAAGAGAGCCGAGATAACAGCTTCAGTTCCCCTTTGGAATGTGCTGCCTGACAGCAAGGTAAAACAGTAAAAGCATTCTAAATCTGATGTTTAGTTAGGTGGCTACATTTTTCTGCTGCCCCGTCCACAACAGTACGTTGCTTCACTTCTGTCATCTACTGCCTTAATACACTGACTCTCAATTAGTACCTCCTACAATCCAAATTTTAAAAAACTCTTTCAGTTATTTCCAAACTTAGCACAGCAAATGTTAACGCAACGCTAACACAGATAGATTCAATATTTAGGGGAAGAACTGGAACGTTTCTCCCTCCTGTTGTGCAGCGGACCGTCACACAGAAGAGAGGCTACACTCGATGGCGACATCATCTATTTTTGGGATATGACATAGTTTTTATTAGGCAGGATGGTTTGAGGTTGGAGCAAATCGCTAAATATAAATGACCTGGTGCCTCTTAAATGGATTGTGCCCTTTCTGCATCCCTTCAGGATATGAAGCACGCTTACAGATCATAATGACCCTAAAGACAACAAAGAAAACAAAGCAAATGCATATGAACCTTCGCAACAAGTTGCAAATGTCAACAAATAAAATGAGAAGCCTTAAAAAGCAAAAAAAAAATTTCAGATTATTTTATAAAAGAAAAGTAAAATAGTCATAATTCTGTGTAACAGAAATGTTACGAAATGTTTTTCTTTTAATTCCCATCCTCTTTAAATTAATTCGCAACTTTTTTGTTTGGTTTAACCCTTCCGTAGCAGGAAATATATGCACAAATATATTAATACTTATTATTTGAAACAGTTTCAACTCTCATTTTTTGCAGTATCGATATACAGTACCAGCTGCATTTTCTGCTGTCTCTTGTCTGAGTGCAAGTCGACACATACACGGCCGCAGTCTGAAGAAGTCTCCTAATTTTTGTTTAATTTGTGGTCTTATAAACCGAGAGAGCGAGAGCAGGGCGAGGAGAGGCCGAGTGACTAAATGAAACAACATTTTACCCATTTAAAATAATAAAAAAGTCTATATGTTTTTATTTTTAATCTAAAGAGATACTGAAGACAATGGCCACAGGATTAAATCAGACTAAAAATGCAGCATACATTGGTGATAGACTCTAGTTTTAGATAACATGGTGTGATGCACACCTGGTGCACAGGTGTCTGATGGAGAGATGAAGTCATACAAAAGAACTCCTGCACTCTGTCAGCCCTGAATGTGTTGAGAAAAATAGTTTTAATTAGTATGCATTGTATTAGTCTATTAATGTTTGACTTTATAGGTAATCTGTCGACATAGTCACTCTGTTTCCTCTCCTGTGATCCGGCGCCCCCCTGTTAGCAGCGGACATGAAGCAATTCAATAATTCCACTGAATCATTTCTGTCCTTGCCTGGATCTCCTCCGTCACGTTAATCTGCAGAGGTGGAGGGTCAAGGCTTCAGGCTGCAGCTGCGGTGTTTTGCCAGATTCCTGTGTGACGTCCACATCGTCTCCATTTTAGGCAAATCTCAGTCTGTGTTCCACACTTGACCCTGCTGCTCCGTCAGTGAAGTGTGAACAGTGATGTAAAACAGCTATGTGGAGAAGCACACACACACATGCTGCACATGCAAGGATTAATGCAGCATCGCAGGCACACACACACACACACACACACACACACACACACACACATGCATATGGAAAGAGAAGAAAAGAAAGAAAGTAGAGGAAGACAAGGAGTTTACTCTGTGGCTCGAAAACTAAATTAACTTATCCAGATGCTTCTGTTGTATTAACACACACATAGAAAAGCGAAAACCTGATCCCTAACTGTATGTTTTCAGAACTCATAAACCCCGTCACTGTGTGACGTTTATGAGCGAGTGTGTGGAACCACTTGTGCCTCGTGCCTGTATGTTATTTCATCGCTCTGTTGATATTTTACGCACCGACACAGTCCATGTTCACCGTTGGAGGAGGCCCGGGTGATTTCGTGTATTTTTTCACTGTTGGTTTTCTCAACATTTTTCATGTCATAACCAAACCCAGGCCTTGTTGTTAACCTAAACCTGACCGCCAAGGGTAAATGGCCCGCGCCTGGCCACAGCATCTGAAAATATACCAGAGCCGAATCTAGGTCTAACCCTGCTGGAAAATGGATCTGGACTTATTAACGCCCCATAAAAATGTGGCATGTTAATCACATATTGTGTATTTGGATAATATCAGATGGAGATTGAATGAGGCAAGATTTTTGCTTTGTCAGCTGGAAGCGACACACTTGAACTCTCTTTCTTCCTCTCGCTGCTGCAGCGAGGCAGCGGTTGCAGAAAGATTCACTGAATTTCTTGGAGTCATAATCAGAATATAATGTGATACTTTATTGATCCCTGGTGGAGAAGTTTCCTTTCTTTTTTCCGTCTTTGCAGCGAGGTCAGGGGGCCAGGGTCGGCAGGAGGAAAGAATGGGGATTTAGTTTCTTACTCAAGGATACCTGAAGGAAAATCCAGCCTGAAACACTTTCACAGAGTTAAAAAAGGAAAGCAATTGGGGATGTATAGTATGCTTCTTTTGTTCTATGGTGGTAAAATGTTTTCTCCTGTGGATAACTGGCCAGATGTAGACATTTGGAGCTACAGTGGAGTCTAAATGCTCAGAATAGCTTTAGAAGTATAAAGCTCAGTGTTGTCAACATTTAAGCTTTACTACAGTGGCAGACCAAGGCAAAGGTGCTACAGTGGTCTAAAACATTTCCTTTCAAAGAAACATGTTGCGGCTTCAGAAAAAACACATATTCAGGAATACATATGAAAATCCAACTATAAAATGCAAATAAAAAATCTTGCTGCAGAGAGCCAAAACAAATACGTAAGCAGAGGACACACTGCAGAAATTACAGAAACAACAAAAGGTAAAAAAACAACAACACAAACACCAAAAAGAACTGCAACAGAAAACAAACGCTTCTCCAGGCCTCTAGTGGGAGCACTAAGTCTACCAGCTTGATTTTTGACACATGAGAGGCCAGACATGAGTACCTTTTTGTGTTGCTTCTTTTCTCCATTTTTCTTGCAGCTTAAAAAAACCTACACATTAGCTGTATCCCAAAGTCAAGTATACTCCGTTGGTAGGATCCTTCCTTCGGTGTCGGGTCCTCCTTAGGCGAGGCAAGATTCCTTCCTTTCACTGTAATACACAAATGGAGCGGCCTTCAGAGTGTGCAGGTGTGCGTTGTTGCGTAATTGGAGGGTCCTGCTTAAATTCAGCACCGCGATTTCAAAATCAGTTCATGACATGGATGTGGCTTTGGCATCAGCACTCTGCCACATATTAGTGGGAATGAAAGAAGATGCTTTAAGGTTGAATTTCCACGATTTAGCAAGTAAAAGCTACAAAGTGGATTAAGCCTGAATATTTCACTGATCCTGGCTGAATTTGGCCGTTACTTAGTTTCATGAAAGCAGCGGCACATAATTCACCATGGAAATGTGTTCTGCTCTGTTTCTTTTTTTTTACAGTACAGTACAATAACAGCTATTTATAAATAACAATAATGGATAATAGCGGACTTTCGGTCCCTGTAAACACAATTAAGAAATGTATAACTTTCTGAATGGCATAGCAGCATATTAACTTTGCACATAGTACATCATCATCTGATGCATATATATGAATTAACAATGAATAACTTTGGCGACTGAGACAGCATTAATTAACTTAACTGGCAATTAATCAAGATGATTTTTTTTTTTTTTAATCTGAAAATGCTTATATTTAAATTCATATTGTGCCGCCGGCGTCGCTGTTTCTACGCTCGCCATTTTAGAATTTCCATGCGCAATGCTTTATGGGTAATTGGGGCGCATGGAGGATACACACATGCATCCTTGGAATTTGGGCAAAAGAAGGACTCTGTCATCTGGAGGATCCTGGACATTGGGACAGTCCTTCGGCGGATGTCGATGACGTGGTATCCTTCAAATTCAGCTGTTTGAGGATCCTTCCTTGACTTTGGGATTCAGCTCCCATTTGGGGCATTGTAGCATGTTTACCCTTGTCAGCCACTGTAATTTGTTTAAAACTTTAAATTGTTTTGGATAGAAAACACAACAATTGAAATAGTACAGTAAAAAGAAAACTGAATCACAGAAGTATGGGCTGACTAATTAACTGTGAAATTACTAATATTGTCTTTTACTAGAAGAAAAATATCACCAGTGCAATGGAGTTATTTCTACAGTTTCTCATGGATTGTCGTACTGAAACCTCACTGAACTTTGTCCTTTTAAGCCCAATTCATGCTTGCAGCATAAATGTGGCCAATAGTGTCTACAAGATCTACATTTCATCATCTCACCAAAATATGTGTCAGTGCAGACCGTACAGGTTGCCAACTGTGCAATTTACAATTTGTCTTAAATGGAGTGCAAAAGCAGATAAAACAGCAGCTCCTTTTGCTGTCATGAGATCACCATCCTTTTTTCTGAAGAAAACTGAAATAGTGAATTTGCTCACTATGCGTAGAGAAACCTTACCTGTCCAGCCACCATAATCTAAGTGAGGCACTGTACAATACAATAGTGAGTGTCATCACAAACGTTAAGTGAGTCTCTTTCAAGGTTGGAGAAACAACTGAGCCATGTAGAGGTTTGTAGGCAGCATTAAGAGTGTGTGTTTATTTTACATTGACATGACAAATAGACCACAAAAGTGTGAGCTTACTGTGCTGTTCATCTGTCAGTGTAGATAAGAGCGCTAACAAGGCACTGCAACACATAATGTGAATTCACATGGAAAAGGACAGTGTGAGAAGGGAGAAAGCGGTACAATATAATACAGCTGTACAGTGGATCTATAAAAGTTTCAGTGCCGAGGGGTCTGGAACTATTTTCAGCCTGTAGGGGTGGTACATTTTACTTCCTGGAACAGGATTTTATTGCTCACAGTTTTAGCCAAAGCTCTGCTCCCTGGCTTAAATTAGTTACCTGGAAGCGTCAGCTTATTGAGGATTTTGTCAAGAGGAACTGGGAACTTTGGGGGCTTTGCTGTTCTCAATGGCATTTCATTTTTTTGTTATTTCACACTCAGACTACTGCCTGACCTTCATCTGAAGCCAGTGGCCCGCTCCAGAAAAAACTTAACAGTTACATTATTGAGGAGTGAAACACAAGAAGTCCAGATGTTCTGAGCTGTGATCACATTAATATTTACTACTTTTGCCATAAAATAGGGTGTTTTACCTACAAGGACAGTGTGTGTGAGACAGACCCAGAGAAAGCTGACTTGGTGACTGACACACATATCTGCTGAGGTTTTATTCAGATGTTTTTATTAAACCAAAAACAATAGATTGAAGAAGAAAAGTTGGAACACAGGAGTGAGTGAACCTGTATGGGGTTCATGAGATATTTTAAAGTGAAAGCTGGTAAACGACATCTGGCAGATTTTTCCTGGAGACAAAATGAAGCTTCAGTGTGGACAAATGGACAGAAAGATACTATTTGTTGGTGGTGATGACTTGAGCAAAATGAGGGCCTTTGCAGCTGAGTAGTTACACCACAGTGTCATGGGTTTGATTCTGGTCTTGCATGTCATATCTCCTTCCCCATATTTCCACAATGTCCTCTGTCAAAAAAAGGTAAAAGGCCCCAAAAAAGATGAGAGAAAAAAAACATAATTTTGCTGTGTTTAAAGTGAATTTTCACATTGTGTTATTAGTGCAAGTTGTGCTAGTGTAAATACCAACAACATTTCTTTCTAACATTTATTTCCATCATCGTCTATTACTGATTTGTAGCCTTTGTGGAAGTCCCAGGTACGTCTGAAAACCAAACAGCATTGTGTCTGGGTTCATAACAACATCGGAGGGTGCACAAAGCTCTGGGAATTCGCTGTGATTTAATTGCTGTAAATGGATCAAAAGTATGCTGAGATAATCACCAAGTATACAATATCTAAATTCATGTTTTGTCAGGTTTGTCAGCTTTTCTGAATGAAGTTCGGATCAATGGCTGTGATTTCAACACTGATAGGTTTTCACCTATTTTGCATATTTGGATTCTGTTGTTAGCATCATTATGCGGCACAAATGTGTGCCTAGTTAACCCTGATTAATGATAATTAATATTGCCCCATCTAGTGTGAGACTTCACGTTTGTCTGTTTGATGTTGTTATTTTCTGGAACGGGGCGATTTGTCCAACACACTGAAAAGGTGAAAGTGTGCGTCATCAGTCCTTGTTGCACACAAGAGAAACAAAGCTTCAAAGGAAGCAGCTGCAGGAGTTGGAGAGAATTTGTAATGAGCACAATGTCAGTGGTTCGATGGGTCAATGAAGCAATTGACCCAATCTGTTTCTGTATCCTGCTTTAAAGTAGAAACTGAGCTCAAAATATTTGAGTTTTCTTGTACGTTTAGACTCAAAACTTCTTTACTGAGTGACTGACAGCTGCACAGACAGACTCAGACATGCTGCTGCCTGGTTGTGAGACATGACCAAGACCAAAGTGAAGGTAACACGACTGACACAAACCAAACACACACACACTGAAGGTTGACCCAAGAGTGGAAAACAGCACCTCTGCCTCCTCAAAGTATGACGCTACATTATTTTTTCCTCTAAATGGGTGTATGTGTGAGTGGAAACAGCTTTTTTCATGACCATACACTCTCCTCCCTCATGCAGCCACTCACACACACACACACACACACACAAACACACACACACAAACACAGGTGGCTGTAATTAGTGTGTTGAGTCCGTTCATGGCACAAGATCAAACTGTGGTCCGCTCAGCTTCAGGAAATACAGAGCTCTGCTTAGAGTTAGACACACACAGTTCTAAACACACACACACAGCTACATATTCATGCACCTTCACTCTTTATTTCTCTTGTTCCCTCTCTAACGTGATGCTGGCATACAAAAGGTTTCCCCCCCAAACTGTTTTTGTTTAGTCTGCAAGTGAAACTGAGCTCTGTTTGACTTCACCCTACTAGAAACGTCTGCAGCAGGAGAAGGTGGAGAGCAAAGGATTATGGGTCAGATAAGCCTGAAATGTTCAACATCTCCAATCTGACTTAAGAATATACACGGTTGGTTTAGTGCCGCAGCTGTAAGCAGAATTTACGCAGCCAGACGAGCTGGGCACAAGGTTATGAAAGCAGTAATAATGTTGCTGGAGGAAAAGCCTGTAGCTGTGAGTGGTCAGCTCTTCGTATTGATAACCAGGCAGCTTTCTCTGTGTGACGCCCTGTTTCACTTTCAGACCAAGACTTTAAGATTGGAAGTGTTAAAAGACAAAAGAAATGAAAGAAAATATATTTTTTCTTTATACATAAATGCTGCCCTTACTAGGGTTAGGGTTTCATATTTAGTTATTTTTTAGTGTTCGTTATTATTTTTTTTCATATAAATATATATTTATTTCAGAAAAAGCCTTTTTTATTGGCCTATTTTATTTCATAGGCTATTTTACTTAAGATATTTTCTTATTTAAATGTGCACTTTATGGCGCTTTGATTGGAAAAAAAAAAAGGTACTCCTGTTGGTATACAGTATTTATATTCACTTAAATAAACGTTTTCAATAAAACTACTTGTGACATGTCATATTTGGCTTTGACTTTGACTGAACATTTACTCTCACTTTGAGATAAAAATGTCGGGATGTATATCGTATATCAATATTCAGCCTAAATATATCGGGAAATGACTTTTGGTTCATATCACCTAGCCCTAAGTACCATCAAGGTCTTCATCAGGTTTTTTACCCTTTGAGCATGTAAACTTTGCTTGAAACCTCCATTTTTAGTTGTTTTGTCGTCCACCTGCAGCCAACTAGGGTGTGCTGTGCATGTCATTGATCCCTTTTACCTTGTAGATATGTACATTTTTAATTAAACTGTCACATAGCATGTAAAGAGAGCTACACCAGAGGAGCAACCTTGTACTGTAATCATCCGCTGTCCCGTCAGCTATTAATGAAGTCACATCCTTCGTTAATAAATCCTGGGGAGAAAGAACTGAGTGTTCAGTTTAATGTGAACTGTGTGTTCAGGCTTGTCATTTTTTTTATATAGTTGATTAATTGCTGTAGATATCAGCCTTTGTCAAATATGATTTTAGTCTATTTGTCTGTTAAACTAATGTTATGCAATAATAATAATAACTTCATATATGTGGTTAGCAGAGACTCAAAGCAAAAGCAGGATAATTATTGACTTCAGGCCAAACAAAAGTAAGACCAACTTAAATATAGATTTAACTTCTTTTAAATCACTCCTTAAGACCCACTTTTATAGACTTGCTTTTATGTATTCCTTTCTATCTCACCACTCTTTTTTACTTCTTTACTTTTTTTACTCCTTTTCCCTTTTATTTTCTGTGTATCTGAGAGTGTCTTGTGATTGTTCCTCCTCTGTCTCTTATCGTTTTTCTCTTATTGTAAGAATTGTTTTTACCCTTATGGCATCATTCTCGTTGTGATGAACTGCTCTCTGTCAAAGCACTTTGTAAGCTGCTGTTTTTAAAAGGTGTTTACATAAATAAAGTTATTAAGACAAACTTAAATATAGATAAATAAAACCTAAAAAAAACTCATTAAAAAGACAACAGACAAAAACATGAAAGCAAGTTAATAAAAATGGGTTTTAGGAAATCATCTAAACAAAGTCTCTCATTCTGCGTGGTGGATTGTTTTGTGATGACTCAAAGAATAACTTGTTTTAAATCTCCAGACTTCCATTCAATCTTGTCAGTGATCCAAAGCATTTTTTTGCTGCAGAGAGTCATACGACGACTTCAGACCTGTAAGTGCTTCCTATATAATCCTGCTTCGGCTGTTAGAGCTTTGGAACAAACTCTGGTTCTGTCTAACCAGCAGGAAACTTCACAGTTACTCTCATTTGAAACCTAATTCAATTATGACTTAAACTTTGCATATTTTGTTCCACTGAAGAAAAGTTTAAGGACTGAAGGGGGAAAAACCTTTTGGATCGAGCGACTTCTGGAAAAAATGAAATCGGGCAACTATCAAGTTCCAACACTCAAATTAAGTGCACTACTGATTCAAATTGTTACAGTTGCATCATAATAATCATTATTGTGCATTATTCATTCTTGGGTAACAAAACTTGAATGTCACATGTCAATATATGTACAAATGAGGATTCAGTGATATGAATCAAACTCTCTCTCTCTCTCTTTCTTTAGTTCTTTACCTGCAAAAGAAGAAATAAGACCCATGTAACACACACACACACACACACACACACACACACACTGAGCCTCCTTACTGTAAACCTACATTCACTCTTTAATTCTTGCCAGTAAAAAAAATGGTTAATCAACCACATACCAAGTTTACTATTTGAATAGTTTCTGTGTAAATGTGCCTCTGACTGTGGTAGTAAGTGTGTGTGTGTGTGTGTGTGTGTGTGTGTGTGTGTGTGTGTGTGTGTGTGTGTGTGTGTGTTTTGTAACAAATAGGTCAGAAAGCTGGAAGCAATTCCCGGGCGAACGTTGACGTGTGTTCATCATATTTCAGAGAGAGTCTGGGCCCAGAATGCCACGACGTGTAATCACATTTGTAAATAGCATCGTAAAGCTGCACTCGTAAAAAGTTTTGTTGTTGTCTTGGCCTGGTCTGGGGGGGAGGAGGGAGGAGGCAGAAAACCCCGTCAGGTGTTTGATGATGATGATGATGAAGATGATGAGGGGTAATGAAATTAAATGTTCTGGAAACATTTCACAGCAATAGATGTTTACCTTGTGATGTTTTTTTGACAAAAAAATTGGTTGTGATTTAATTAACGTTTAGAGATTTCATCACTGCACATGCACGTCACTAAACTAAACTAAACACACACACACACACACACACACATGCTGCTAATCTGCCTGTGTTGTCGCTCACAGAGAGCAGCAGTTAACTTGTCGTGTACGATTGTCTGTTCTGCGGTTACAGCTAATACATCTCTCTCCGCACTGTCGCCTTTTTCTCTCCGGCTCTTGTCTTTTTCATCTCTCTCCTGCCGCCTCTTGACCTCCTCTAAAAGTCAGTCGGTTCCCGTCTTGTTCCCTCTCTTTCTCCGTCGCAGCCCCTTTCAGTGTCTCTCTCTCATGCTGTTAATGGAGAAACATGTAGCAGCCCAAGTTATAATGATTTCCATAAGGCTACACAGCCTCTCCACAGGCCAGAGTGTAAATCACAGTGACGTGTGTGTGTGTGTGTGTGTGTGTGTGTGTGTGTGTGTGTGTGTGTGTGTGTGTGTGTGTGTGTGTGTGTGTGTGTGTGTGTGTGTGTGTGTGTGTGTGTGTGTGTGTGTGTGTGTGTGTGTGTGTGTGTGTGTGTGTGTGTGTGTGTGGACGTCAGGTCCGTAGCACACGTGTGCAGACGTGGACGCTTGTGTGCATTAACACACATCTTGCTGTTTTCTCCTGAGAATACGACAACTTTAAGCAGAGACATTCTGACTTTTTCCTCTGGAACATGTGTCAGAACAACAGATGTATGATTTTTTTTGTGACATTAGTTTTAAGGGGAAAATCTTATGACCTAGAGGAACAAAAAAGTGACAAGAAAATGTTTTTTGCTGTTAGTAGTAACAGTTAAAATCACATTAATCAGAATCGTTTTATTGCCAAGAATTTGCTGCAGTGTATTGTTGCAAAAGAACAAAGTACTTAATATAAATATAGAGTAAGGAAACAAGTTCTTCAAGTCAAAAAACAGCAAAATAAAATATGAAGAATAGAAAAAGTCAACATTCAAACAATATTTTAAAAAATATAGAAAACATATCAACAGTAGACACAATATATACAAATATGGAGTTAGTACAGTGGTTTCAACTAATGATAAATATTTTCTTTATCAATTAATCTTTTGACAATTCTAAGGTCCAAGAAGGCCAAAAACCTTAAATATTGTGAAAAGAAAGTGTTATTATGAATTAATGTATGATTTTTAAATTAACTGATGTATCATTTACTCTATAAAATGTCAAAATATGTTGAAAATCCTGATCCAGAGAGTCTTCACACAGTTTTTTGCAGCATCAAATAGTCCAAAACCCAAAGATATTTAACTCACAATGATAAAAAAAAAGAGTGAAGCAGCAAACCAGATAAAACCAGAAACATTTTTGACATTTCTGCTCGAAAAATGATCAGAATTGTTGCCATTTAATTCAATCTGTCACCTTATTGATCAAATAATTTCAGGCCTAAACACAGCTGCCCACAAGTGGGTAAAAAAAGCTTTAATTACTGGGGGCCTGCAATAATCATATTCATCCTCGACACAATTATCATTATAAAACAACAAAAATGAACATTGTATTTACTGTTGCTTTAGTAAAATGTAGGCTGTTTTATTATAGAAAAAAAGTAAGGAAAAAAGATAGTTAGTTTTTAGTTTGGTTTGTTAAAATATTACACCTATTATTAATAAATATTCTGTATTATGACCCCTGGCTTCACTGAAATATCATTAACAATCATTTTATCCATGTATTTATTTGTGTTTTGTACTGTTGTTTGGTGGTTTGGCTCGCTCCGTGGTACGTTAAACACCTTCTGTCCTCAGAGGATTACATGAGCTGCTAATTACATATGAAACACGACTCGTACTGCAGACAGAAAGTTTCCACACAACATCTACAGGATTACATTTTGGATCTGGAGCCGCAGCATGTAAATCTAACCATTTATTACAATGACACTGTGTGTAATGTTGCAACTTGCGGCAGCTGAAGTCAAATAAATGTTCCGAAAATTACTGTGGCTGGAGAGAGAAGTATGTTTGGAACGTGGCGTCTAAATGCAGCATGTGTGTTAGAGAAACAAAGCGAGAGATGTTGGATGTCTCTTTCTTCACCCACGAATAAAAAAAGCCTGCAGTGTAGAAAATGAATCTCTCTTGTTATTCAAACAGCAGCAATAACAGGCTTATAACATAAGATCCATGTGGTTTCATTGTTTCCAGAGTATCATTGAACTGATGGAGTTTTAATGGCGCAGTGTGTTTTAGTAGGGGGTCAGTGCTCTGACAGGCCAACAAACTGCTGCAGGACGGATGGTGTTTCTTCTGCTGGTTGTTACAGTAGACGGGTTTGGACGAGGATAGATGGTTGTAAAACTGCGCTGAAGAATGTCTCTCTGAAGTTCATCAGTCTGACACCCAAATACAACATTTATCATGTCATCCTGCTGCCCGGGCTCTCCTGAAATAATAATCCTACCATCAGGAGGTCACTTGTTAAACGGATTACAAGGTCCTCCGACTTCTTAAACATAGATTTCTTTGTGTTCTGGCCTTTTGAAAAGTTGCTGCCAAGATACTTTAAGAACTTTCAATTATTAACATGTTGAGAGGAAACTGATTTCCTGACTTGTAATGTCAGTCAGTACATTTACATGACACTTGAAAAAAACGAATTATTGCCCTAAACTGACTGTAACTGGACAACTGTAAACATGTACGTAAACGTGTCAGTCTGACTAATGTCGGAGTTCTCCAATTCCGATTAGGACTCCCAGATGATGTGATTGAAATAGGATTTTCCTATTAGCCAGGTAGATTTCCAGTAATAGCTTCTTGCAGTTTCTGATCAGCCAACATGACTTTAGGTTTCTGGTTATGTCATCACTCTTGACTGCTGTTCAGTTGTGTTGTTGCATTTTCATTTAAACAGAGATTTTGTTTTTAGTTATGGTGGCTATCACTGTTCCAATGAAAACTTAAGCGCATCAGTTCTTACGTACTAAATTAAACAAGAAAACGTTTCTCATAAAAAGGTTATGCAGCCACAGGTTTCTTTTTGAAAAATGTCCATGTGCAGCAAAATTATGTTTTAGGGGAAAATTTGATTAGATGGAGCAACCTTTTTAAACATGCACTGATAAATCAACTCTGATTGTTGTATCTTATTATTATATAAAGACCTACGACAGTATATTCGGGCCATTGTAGGGAAAATGCATATGTATATGTCATTTCTTTAATTATTTTTTTAAGTTTATGTGAAAAACTCTCACAAATGTACATGAAAATAACATTAATATTCTCTTAGATTATAATTTCATGAATTTGTGAGAAAAATCAAGAAAATCTCTGAGATTGAAGTAGCATATTTTCAAAAGAAATGTAGGATTTTTTGTTTTCATCAGGGAACCATTTTGCTTCACTTGCAAGATTGGCTCAAATTCATCACAGACGCCGCTGTTTGCCATATATTATCCATGTGTTATTCATGCATTGGATGACTTAATCAAATTAAACTTTGCAATTGTATTTATCATGAAGTGTTGAGAAATACCTGTGATTTTAGTCCAGAATCACCAAATTATCAGGACGTGACTGATGCTTTCTGCTGATGAAGTTCATGCAACATGATTGAAAGCTTCAGATTTGAGAGAAAAGCTTCACCTACTAAACAGATCTTGTGCTGAGGCTGTTTTCTGAACTGCTGCTTCCAGGTTCAAGAATAACTTTTTAACCTCAATGAAAGTATAACGTTTACTGAACAATAGCTTGTTTGAAATGTGCCTCATGTGAGCAGTTTAAATTTAGAGCCAAATTGCAATCCATGTTAAGACTGAAGGTTATTTTATGGTTACTGATCATTTGAACACCACACGGTAAACCTTCAACTCTGGTCAAAACTGCAATCGCAATATTTAAAGCACGCTATTGTTGCTGAGGCAAAAATAAACCCTCCTGAGACCCAGGTTTAACTGAACAATGCCTCTTCTTCCAGAGTTATGTAGAACTCGTGCTCTTGCGGTAGCTCCTGTCTGAAGTATGAAGTGAAACATCAAGTCTGGATGAAGTTTGAGGCAAAGCTGTGCCTGTGTGAAGCCTGAAACTGTGAGCGTGGTCAGTTTTTAGACGACTAACGGCGGTTTTACTGAGTTTGTCAGATACACAAACTCACATCAGGCTGGTTTTGGCCCTGATGCTGCAACAACCAGCCTCAACACACACACACACACACACACATATCCAGTGTCTCTATATTAAAACCTGGAAGGACACGACCCTTTAGGAAAACACTGGCCCCCTGCACACACTCACACATACAAACACACACACACACACACACACACACACACACATGTACACTGGAGTTTTGGGACTCATATTTCTGAGTGTGCTCATGTCAAATTGCTGCCTTTTCTCTACAGACCTAAAGGTAAATACAAGAAGGGGTTATACAAACACACGCACACACTCACACACTCACACAGGGGTACCCCGCCAGTGAATGTGTGAAATGTAGCACACTGTTGAACCATTTCCCCCCTGCAGATGTAAAGAGAGAGAGAGAGAGGAATGAAAAGAAACAAAGAAGAAAAGAGGCAGAAAGTGAAATGAAAAGAGTGAAGGGAGAGGGAGTAAAGGTTGGAATAAGAGAAAATAAGACATTTAATAAAAGAGTTCAAACCAACGTCAGTATGCCATTTATGAATTTTCCCCTGAAGTCTTTATATTGTAATGACACAATGATTCACACCTGCAAATTGTGGACTCTGAGGGGACATTATAGGAGTACTTATAAATGGATGTATCCCCTCAAGGTGATACGTATGTGATAAATGCAAAGACAATAAGAACATTAATCAAACAACATGTGGTCCAAAAGCTAATGGCGAAAGTATTTTTTCCCTAACTCAACTGGAGTTTCGCAGTTTTTGATGTTTCTGTTTGTGTATGGGGTTTTTTTGTACGTCATTTTTCTCACCAGAGTTGTTAAGCTCTTTTTTTATAACGTACCTGTTTGTTATGTTTGTTAATTAAGCTTTGATCCTGATCCGAGTCGTTAAATATCTGCTCCAACGCGATACTTATCTAAATGATTAAATGTGTATTTTACAGAATGAAATAACAACTGCAGCTAACTTTATCGGATACAGATGCTCAACTCCACTCAACATACTTTTGTTACGAATTGTTTTTTTAAATTTCCACTGCAGATAGTAAACCCTCACTGAAGGTGGGATTCTCAGCAGAGAGCCAAGCATATAGACACTGTGTGAAACTGCTTCATCTTCAATGTGCAGTCGCTAAATCCATTCATTGACCATCAAACAGACAATGGACATATGTACTCCCTCATTTGTCCATGGCAGCCATATTTTAAAATCAGGGGCGAGTACATAATATATTGTTGTGGTAGCTTGGCTATTTAAAAATGGTTGGTTTGTGCACAATGTCCCATGTCACACTAGTGATGATTCTCTGACCAATCAGTGATCTGCAGCATTTTAACTCCACCTTCTAATTGTGTCTCCGCTTGGAAGCTAAACCGAGGTGGTACCAAAAAAGTACTATCCACAACTTCTGCTAATGGAAAACTAAAACCAAGTCTAGTTCCGTGGAGTGGAAATGCAGCGTGTGTGTGTGTGTGTGTGTGTGTGTGTGTGTGTGTGTGTGTGTGTGTGTGTGTGTGTGTGTGTGTGTGTGTGTGTGTGTGTGTGTGTGTGTGTGTGTGTGTGTGTGTGTGTGTGTGTGTGTGTGTGTGTGAGAGTGTGAGTGTGAGAGTGTGAGTGTGAGTGTGAGTGAGAGTGAGAGTGAGCGCGCGCGGATTACTTGTTGTAATCACCAGCCAACGTATCTGGCCGAACATTAAAAGAAGGAACAGGATCAGAAGAAAACATTTTGTTTATTGAAAACAGCTGAAGCAGGGAGGGAATATGTTTTCTACTCTGTGTGAGTTCAGTTTGAACCAAACAGCGAAACATTAAGTCTCCAAACTTTGTTCTTGTATAACAGAACTGAAGAAAGGTGTTCCTGAAGCCTGGATGTGTAACATGCTGACAGACCAGTGATTTGCAGGTTTCACACTGAAAGATACTGTAACAGTTTTACTCACTATAGGATGAGATGGTTAAAAAGAACTTAACATATGAGAGTAGAATGGCTTTTTTAGCAGGAGTCTTCTGTGCATTCGGGAGTATGGTGATATAAGTAAAAGTTTTAATTCCACACTGTGAAATTACTCCACTACAGTAAAAGTCCTGCATTCAAAACATACTGAAGTAAAAGTACAAAAGTATCAGCATCAAAATGTGCTTAAAGTATGAAAAATAAAAGTACTCATTATGCAGAATGGCCCGACTCAGATTGTTTTTATATTCTAAATCTATTATAAGATTATTTGTATTAATGCATTTATGTAAAAAGCATTTTAATTTTAACTACTTCATAAACTGTTAAGAGGTATAAATCTTGACCATAAAAGTAATTAAAGCTGGCAGCTCAATGTAGTGGAGTAAAAAGTACAATATTTGCCTCAAAATCTAGTGGAGTAGAATTATAAATTACATAAAATGGAAATACTCAAGAACAGTACTTGAATAATTGTACTTAGTTGTTGAGAACACACATTCAGTTTCATCTTTGGATGAAGAATTCCTCTTAAAGTCATGGATCAAGTGATAATGTTACACATTTGCATCAGTGTCACAATATACAGCTGCTGTACATGTATGTGTTCTGAGTTTTGGGAATACTTTGATACTTTGGATGTATGGCTGCTCTGTATGGACAGTGGAAGCGGTCCAACCCCCCTCTGTGAGTGAGTCTGTAGGAGGTCTGCCAAGTTAGGCTGTTAAGAGTGCTAAACCATGTTCCCCCTTCACATCAGACCCCCGTGCCGCTGGGCTTCAAACGCGTTGCCCTTTCTCAGAACACGCCGTGCATGTGGCGGGAGGGAGGGGGAGAAGAGGGGAGGGAAGGAGGAGTGAGGTGCAGCGGGAATACTGGCACCTCAAGTTACCACTTAGTTAAATAACGCCAGAATGCACGCACATGCACTGACACACCCATAGAGGAATTCATATCACACGGACCACGCGGCCTGCCTGTATGCTATTAATACCAGCCCCGAGGATGCAGGTCATGCCTCGTATTTGCATTTCAAATGCGTCTTTCACGCCATCATTCAAATAGTGATGCTTTAAAGACATTTGGCGCTGCATTAAACACTCAAGCTTTCAGGTGGTCTTCTAAAATCCACGCACAGATCCGTATACGTACCAACAAACGCGATAAACATATCCATCTAAAATTATGCACACACTCTCACGTATTTCCTGCAGGTGGTCCAAGGCTGTTTGCTCTTTTTTTTCTCCTTTCTTTCTTTTCCATAACTACCATCAGGTTTCGGTTGAAGATTCAGGTTCAAGCCAAGTTAACCGCGCACACACACACACACGCACGCACATACACCCTTTACGTATTTTGACAGACCTCATATTGCACTGTACCAGCGCTCCCCACCTCCTGTTAAAGGGCCCCTCGGATACATTGGTTCCATCTTGAAGCGGTTCCTAGCGTGAAGGTTCAGACAGATGTTTGTATCTTTTTGATAATCAATGTGGGAAGACGTGCTGAGGGAGGGAAACTGATACACCAGCATGAGAGTCAAAGCAATATGATACAGTGGAGTATGATATAGGCACATACAGTATGAAGGTATTAAAAAAGAATTCGCTCTTTGAACATTTTTCCCTGTAAGGAAGTTTCATTTTTTTGAGGGCACTCTTTTATGATCGTGCTCTCTTGGTGGCATGAGTCAGGAATTAGTCATTTTCAGGGAATTTTAGAGTAGTGGCATGTAAAAGGAGTTGTAGCATTAATTTCATAGCTTTCATCACCAGTGATTTGTAGCAGCAACAAGTCTCTGGCACAGTCACACCGCAAGATAGACATATCATGTTATTTGTCATTTGGTTTCCTGGTTTCCATTGCTGAGACATTTGAAATGCATGCATGGCTGTTGAAGAGAGGGTGCTGGATGGAAAGAAAGTTTTTGAAAGCCAGAAGTGTCTTCTTTCATGTGTGTAACACCTCAATCTCACATTTTAACCAGATTTTACCTGCTACTTTAAAGAAGCGATCCAGCAGTGTCATCAGTGTGCTTCTCTAACCACTACAGGCGCATTTCCATCTACATGATTATAATGTTTTCAATTTGCACATGAGAAACTTGAGTGAAAACATAAAAAAAAAAAAGTTCTTCTTAATAATAATAATGCGACATGTTGAGGGCAGATTGCTGGATGGAAAGTACACGGTCGCCCATAAAGTTTGAATAATTTCGTTTTCAAACACAATCCTCTATTAACTATGGTTTCATTTTCACTGTGATATGTTTGGATTGTATTGATTAATAAAGTTTTGAAACGATAGAAACTTAAACTGTCAAATGTTTTATTCAAACTTTATGAGCAACTGTGTGTTTTTGAAAGCCAGAAATTGTTTCTTCTATCCTGTCAGTTGGTTGTAACACCTTTTGACAGATTTTACCTGTTTCTTTAGGGAATCTGGTTTTATGTGTATTATGAGTATGTAATGTGTTGCACATAAACATTTAAAAAAAAGTTGAGAAGTTCTTCTTAAAAAATTACTTCTGAAATTATCAAGCTTTGCTTGAGGTGGAAACTGGAATATTGATTAAAGGAGCAGATTCAATCAGCCTCGTTACTCTCCACACAAATCTGATGTGACTTTCCTCACATTTATATAGGAAACAGGCATGAATTCCATCAAGTTTTCAACTTTCTTTTTCACCATATGAGGTTTGACTGTCTCTCTTTAACTACATTTTCCTCTCCTGTAATAGTATAATAGTTTTCTGAGTGGACAGTTGACACAACTTGCTGCTTATCTTGATGAACCAATTCCTAATAACAGCATGGCAGTAGTGGATGTCAACATCTATTCACTCACATTTTTCTTTTATGTTGTTGTTGTTGCAGAGTTTTTATGGAACAAAAACTGTATTATAAATATTTTCTCACGTTAAAGTGATAACAGCTATGTTTCTACATCCCGCCTCCCTAACTCGTAACAATCTGCATCTAATTTGTGAGAGCAGACCAATGTATCAGTGGTACCTTGAATTTATGTTGAACAAACCTCAATACATCATGACCCCATGCTGAAACAGCTGCATCTTGTAAAACAACTGTCAGACGCTGATAGAAGACAGAAAAAACCCTCCTGCTAAATAATCCATCCTAACTCCCATACACTTGTGAGAATTCATGTCTTTTTTTTTTTATAGACCCAGCTGAGTTTGTGCACATGATTAATGTGTATTTTACTCCAACTGGAGCAACAAGTGGTTGTAGAAATCATGGCTTCATCAATTGAAAACACAAGTGAATATTTGTCTGATGCTTCCTGCAAAGATCTTAAACGTATACTCAATTATTCTGAAGTTGTCAGTTCACTAATAATGCTCCTTGTCTCTTTCTGTCACCAGATGACTCCAGTTCAAGAGGTGGAGCAGAGGCAGCCAATGGTGACTCCAAACCCGCCCCAGAGCTGCCTGGGAAACTGGGTAACCACTCACAACTTCTCTCATCTCATCACTGCAGCCATATAAACATCTGAAAATGAAAAGGAAGCCAAGAAGTGACACTTTAGATAGCTGAGAGTGTGAAAGATTTTAAAAAGTACAGTAGCAGATTGTGCAATAAACACCTTGCACACTGTCAGAGGGCAGAAGTTGAAGCCCACACACAGAAACACAAACACACAAAGCCACACATCAGGGTGGCTGTTTGCTCAGATAATTGGCTCTGACAGAGTGGAGAGCAGTCTATTTGTGTGAGGTGTGATTTGGTGGGACACATTCCTTCCTTTGCCCCCCTCCAAAGTGTCCCCAGTCCCCCTGCCATGTAACCTAACCCGTCTTTCTTTGCTTTTTGTTATTGTTTTCTCCAGCTCTCTCTTTCTGTCGTAAACGTCCGTGCACTCTCACACATAAATGTCAATAAGCATTTACTCTCTTTGCTTTTTCACACACATTCTTTCTCTTTATCTGTTTGCCCCAAACATACACACTCACTGTTTTGCCTGAGGCCGCGTTTAAACCAGGTTTAGCCCTGCATTTAAAAAAAACACAGCCCCGTTATTTATTTGAAAGAGGCCTGCCGGCGACGCAGCGTCCTAACACAGTGTCATCCGGCAAACCACTGTGGCGGCCAATCAAATAAATAATGTAACATGAGTGCTGTATTTTTGCAGTGTGTAAAGCTCGGGTAGGCTGTGTATTTTCTGCGTCATTGGGCATAAATTCCATAATTTTCTCTCGGCTTATTTTATTTCAAGTGGTCTGAGAGAAAACTAGACTTCTGCACCTCCTGCTCTCGCCTCACAGCTATAAGGTCCTGGGTTCGATTCCCGCCAGGACGCTGTGGGCATTGGAGGCGTGTCCCCAGCTCCATGTATCTGGAGTCCGTATCACTGGTCGGTGTCGGCAAAAGGGCCTTTCTGTGTGGAGTTTGCATGTTCTCCCTGTGTCCCCCTCCGCATGTATCGGAGGAAGCATGTGCCCAGGATCAAGATAGGACAAAACTGGGTGATAAATAAAATTGGTTACAAAATCGTGGGATAAAAATCATTTAAAAAAAAGAATGAGACAGCCTGATGGCTGTAGGAGCGAAGGATCTTTTGAATCTCTCCGTCCTGCAACGGAGAGAAAGGAGCCGTCCACTGCTGTTTTTTGGGTCCATAAAGGTTTTGTGTAGCGGATGATCCGAGTATTTTAAGATGGCCTCGAACATCTTGACAGTGCATCTCTCCACCACCTCCTCCAGTGTGTCCAACCTGGCTCCAACCACAGAACCAGCTCTTTAGACCAGTCTGTCCAACCGCCTTCATCTCTGTGTCTGATGCTGCCTCCCAGCAGACTGCAGTATAAAACAACACACTACCACCACAGACTGATAAAACATCTGCAGCATCTTACTACAGATGTCCAGAGATCTGAGCTTCCTTAAGAAAAAGAGTCGGCTCTGCCCCTTTTTGTAGAGAGCGTCTGTGTTTAGGGACCAGTCCAAGTTATTATCCAGGTATAAACTAGATACTTATAACTGGGCACCACCTCGATGTCCACCCCGCAGGTATTCACTGGCCGAAGAGGGGGCTTCAACCTGGGGAAATCTATGGTCATGTTTCGATTACTGTCGGACTCAAGTGAGAGGCATGTTTCTGATGATACGTCACATATTTTTCCATCTTGCCAGTTACGCCAGTTCACATTGATCCAGTCTCGCCAATTTAATGTCCCTGTTACTACCTCCAGATTGAAGGCGAAATGTCACAGAGCTTAGCAAAAGAAAACGAAGAAGAGAGAAACATGCGTGAATCCGCCTCCCAGCACCTTTTTAATCTCTCTAAATTAACAAATTGTACCCTTTTTTGTCTATTCCATACACTAACAGAAATGTTTGTGGTTTTAATACAACTACTGCAGTGTCTCAGCTGGTTGCAACTCAAAGTGACAATAAAACTCTGGGCTGTGGAACAAGAAATAATTTCAAAGGTGTTGTCAGGCAAAGTTTTTCAGCCTTTATGCTGAGCTAGGCTTCAGGCCCCTAGCTCCATACTTAATGTGGGGATTTCAATCTTCTCATCTAACTTTTAGATGGGGAAAATGTACTATGTATCAAAATATTCAGCGTAATCCCAAATCAAGATAAAACAGATTAAAAAAATTACCTCTGTTGGCAAAAATCTCCTTAATCTTAGAATCCGTGTTGGAAATCTCTCTCTCTCTCTCTCTCTCTCTCTCTCTACCTCCCCCCCCTCTCTCTGTCTCTGGCACGCTGTCTGATCAAAGGCAGTAAGTCGAAGGGTCAGCAGTATTTTTACACTGTGAAGTGTGGCGTTGAAGTGGCCCCCGAGACCCAGAACAAGCCTGCCCTTTTCGCCCATTCTGGCTCTCACCTTCTCCCTTCTCTCTTGCTCTTTTGCTCTCTTGCTCTCTCACTCTCTCGCTCTCTCGCTCTGTTTTTCTTTCTTTCTACCTCTTTGCGTGCCCTCTCTCTTACCTTTTACCTTTTTATTATTTAAACTCCATCTCTCGTTCTCTTTGTTCTCATTTTCTCCACCGTCACTCCAATTTTACTCACAATCTGTCAGTTCTCTTTATCTTAACCTTAATTTGAACTTCACCCTTTCTCTCCCCATCTGTTTTCTCCTTAACTTCTGTTTAGTTTGGTTCAGCTTAGACAAAATAAATCAGTTCGTTTCAGTTGCACTTTGCTGTATTTAGTCTAATCTTTAGTCAATCCAGTTCAGCTGCACTTTGCTTTGGCTGTCTCCTCCTTCTTCTCAATTAGTTTCAGCCAGTGCAGTTACATTTATGTAATCATCAAAGTAGGACTCTGCCAAAACTTTAAGCTATTAATTACCATCATGTATTTATCCACTACTCTGTTAGATCTATTGGCTCTGTCTGGTCACAGTTCAGCTGTAGTCCAGTAGCTTTCCTCAGACTCGGGGGGGTTAGTATGTTTTTTCTGACATCCTGCCCAGCTTCCCGCCGGTCAGCAGAGAACTATATTCACTGAGTAATGATGCCGTCGTGAAATCTCCACATTTGAAGAGCGCAAACCTGTCACATAACTCTCTTTCTTGTTTGTTTACCCAGAACTAGAATAATAACTGTGTCCAAAGAAAGAGGCGCTACTTGCAGTAGTTTCAGGGTGATTTATCGCCCCGGTTGATGGCTATCTGCTGTGGCTCGAACATGAGGGCTATAAAAAATCAAGCGCTCCTGTGAATGATTTCCTCTCCTCCCTACTGGATAGTTTTTTTTCCCTCTTTGATCTGTTCATTGCTCACTGATTGTTGTGCTCTCTAAAGAGGAATATTTGTGTATGAATAGAAGCGAGAGTTTCAGTTTAGGAGGAATATTGAATGGCTGGATGTGGTTAAATCCTAAAAAAAACTGTGTAGATGTTTGAATAGGTGTTCAGGGTTAACTGGCCATTATGTTTTGTAAGGAAAGGTTTTGCATGAATGAAAGGATGTTTGTTGTGATGCTAAGTCACTGTCTGCCTTTTTATGACTTGTGCGCACGGATATGCATTCACGAGCGGATAATTACAGTGATGTTAAGTAGCTGTCTGCCAGGTTTTTATGGTGGGCTCTCATGGATGCATGATTTCAGGCCAAATATGTGGCTTTTTATAAGAGAAGGGCCTGAGGTGCTGGATCAGTGGAAAATAAGGATTCTGGTGTGTCTCTTTGTGTGTATGTATGGGTTTGTGTGAGCAGCTTCCCGGTCATGTGAGTAAGCCTTTTGTGTCACGGAGAAGAGGAAGTGATTCAAACATTTTTCTTTAAACAAACAATTAGGTTTATTACAGAAAATTAGGTTGTATATACCAAGAGGCACGCTGCCATATGTTGTTACAGCACAACATGTAATTCTTGGCACGGCCTGTGGCGATGACCTCAGCCTGTTCGACTCTTTACACTGCAAAAAATGTCAATTTTTAACAAGTTACCCAGTTTAGTCCTTAAAATCCGCTCACTCTCTGCAGGCTGAGATAATTAAATTTGTTCCTAATTCATATTTTCTTGTTTACAAGTTTGTGCAAACACATGTCTGTATGTTGCAACAAAGATGTCTTTTCACACTAGGGATGAATGAACTTGTGTGTAGATGCGAATTATTATTCACTCCAAAGAAATTGATTTCATGGTGTGCAGCCGAAAGGTTACGGACCAGAGCAGAATATTTGTGGGGCGGAAAATGAATTTGTTATCACATTAGTCAGTGCAGATGTCTGCACGCGTAAATAGCGGTTCAACCAATCAAACGTCAGATTGAGCATAAAGAAAACAACAACACACAGTTCAGGATTATAGAGAGTTTTCCCCTCCTGACATCTGGCCAAAAATGCATTTATATCATTACCAAACAGTATTTTACATTGTCAAATAGTAAAACAATGTTTATTTTGTGTCATATAAAAGCACAATATGTCATTTTCTGCAGCTAGGGGTCTCTCAATCAAAACAATAACCAAAGACAGAGTTTAAATGTGGCGCCTGTAGCAGCTAAAGTCCGCTTCTCTCAGTTAGGATTCCTTCAGTGTTCATCGTTCTGGAGGTTTTAACAGAAGTCGAATTATCTGCAGATGTCTCCTCCTCTCTAAAATAAACGAACCTGGTGTTTAAAAGCGGCAAAAACGCTGTTAAAAATCAGTGTTTCTCTGACATTGCTCAGCACACAAAGGAACGTCCAAAAAGGGCTGCAAACCCAGCTGCTGCTAACGTTCGTTCCGATTATTTCTCTGATAACTTGAGATCCAGATATTCAGGAGGTTTTTACTGGGAGCTGAATCATCCACAGAGTTCTTCTCCTCTCCAAAACAAATGGAACCAGTGATTAAAAACTGGTAATAAAAAAAACACTAAAAAAAGCAGATTGAAAAATCAGTGTTATTCAAACGTGAAACAGACATCCAATAACTAAAATTCTTTATACCCAATAAAATATATCATTAAAAACAAGCAAGATCTAAAAAGTGTCTGGTTAAAACAGAGCACAGACACAGCAAGCCACCGAATGAAACAAGCCATTAACATGATTCAAATTCAGGATTTCTCTGGATTTGAACATTTTTGGATGATATGATAGTCCACAACTTAACTAAATATATAACATACATTGTAGTTATAGTCTTTTTTATACATTTTAATGCAGAAAAAGTTACAATGCATACCTTTAAAAGGAAAGTTGGTAATATGCAGAAGCCTAATCCACTGCTTAATTTCCAAAGAGCTCGAAGACTGGAGATGGACAGTAGGTTAGCTGTACAGCTTTAAAAAGAAAATACAAAGAAAAATATAATAAAAACAAAACAAAAAAACTTAGTTTTGACAATGCTTATTGTATTTTTATGTCTCTCATAGCAACCTGCAGCTCATGAGGCTTAAAACATCTCTCTGTGCTGTGGCCTCTCCAGATAACTTGGCTTTGATCGCTCTTTACGTCTCATAAAAGTGTCATATAAGACTCTCTGATGATTTCCACAATCTGTTCTCTTTCCACTGGTTTGAAGAACACTGCTTGTAAATATAAAACTGCACTGTAAACCGTTTATCTCTTCTAATAACTTCTTCTGTTCTTTCCTTTTATCCCATCTGTCGTCACCTCAAAGTGAGAAAAAGAGATTCTGTTTTTCTCTTCAGATTTACAGTTTGAGTTTAAAGTTTTATCCAGAGTACCTATACATGAAACAGTACTCGATCTCTTTCTAACATTTTCACCCTCTCTCCTCTCACAGTGCGTCCACGTTTCACCCATCCGTCAAAGATGAGGAAGCGGGTCATCGCTCGGCCCGTTGGCAGCTCCGTGCGCCTGAAGTGCATGGCGAGCGGCAACCCTCGCCCCGACATCGTGTGGCTGAAGGACAGCCGGCCGCTGGTGGACGAGGACGCTGGAGCTGAACGAAGAGAAGCAGGAGCACAAGGGGAAGGAAAGAAGAAGAAGTGGACTCTGAGTCTGAAGAACCTGATGCCGAAGCACAGCGGGAAGTACACCTGCCACGTGTTCAACAGAGCGGGAGGGATCAATGCCACCTACAAACTGGAAGTCATACGTGAGTCACGCCGTGATCCTGGTTTTTCATGTCAGGAAGAATCTGCCCAGTTGAAGCATCACAACACAGAAGCAGAGGTTAATGCCACTTAAAAAGTCAAAACATGCCACCATCCTCCATAGAATAGCAGTGATCAAGCAAGTTGTAATAGTTCAAATATATTATACAAGGCTTTCAGTTGAAGGTTAAATGAGTCATTCATAGGTTCCCAGACGCACAGTGGATCACAGAATTTTATGTTTTTACAAGATTCGGGAAGAGCAAACGGTTTATTTTGAGAACATTTTTGGATAAGACTTACAAAACAGTCCACTACTTCTACTTTAAGCTTTCCAGACAGAAAGCTTAAAGTAGAAGTATTACAGATTGACTCATCCATGACCATCAGAAATGGGAAAATTCAATGAAACTTTTGTTTTTACACTTTTTAACTCAGAAAAATTGTGTAATTTTTAGGATTTGGTGTAATGGTGTAGAAAATGTGCGTTTCAAACCTGACAAATGGGTCACATTAACCTACAGTCATTGAATTCTCTTAACTAACACTGCATTAGATTATGAATTTTGAATTTGAACCACAGGGAAAGTATCAACCAAGATGATAAAAATGGAGCCACAGTGCCCACACGCACCAGTGTGCTGGCCATCGAGCTGCACCAAGTATAGAAGTTTAAAATAGCTTTTAAAAGCCTCCTTTCACTACAGTGGCATTTATTGATCAGCAGCAGGCCTGTCAGCAAACACCAGTCAAGCGAGCAAGGAATGTTCAGCGAGTTTTTCAGCTCGGAAAGTGAGCCAGCTGCAGTTTCAGTCTAAAAAAGGTCTAGTTTTACTGTTGAGAGCAGAATGTGTGTTATGATGATTTGTGAGTGTTTTCTGATGTATTAGGTTGTGTTGGACGGCAGCAATAGCTGTTTTGACGCTGGATGATTTAATGTGAAGCTGTTTGGTGGAGCTGAATTTGTGCACTGAACAGTATGTTACTGAATGTGATCGCTCTGTGGAGACAGGCTCCGCTCTCTTTACCCGTCACATCTGTTGTACATTTAAGTACAGCTGTAGTCTTTCCTGAGAGACACTCACACACACATACACACAAACAGAGAGGAAGTAAATCAAACTGCTGCTCACTCATGTCAAATGTGACATTTTCTCCATCAGCAGAGATTCACTCAGCTGTCAGTCATTCACAGTTGTTTGAAGAAAAAGGAGTTCAGGACGGAAAACCAGTAAAGTTCACAAAAAAAGTAGAATCCATGAATAGAACTACTTGATAAAGTACATCAGGAACATCAGTCGGTAACAATTATGTCTATAATGCAGTATAAGCGCAAACATAATACATTGTAATACATGTATAAGGCTTTATAAAACTTGTTTTTTTATCATGCATGGCTGCTTATAACACATTTCATTAGTGTTTTACTAGTGTTTTACTTAACTCTACTTTTACTTAATGTTTTATAAGTTCAGCATTCATAGTAGTTTATAACTCAATGCCAAAGTAACAACAGTGTTTGAAAGAAGAGTCCTGGGTCACACAGCTCATTATGACTACCATAACTTTAACCAGTTATAAAAAAGTACAAAGAGAACTGCTCTCATGTATTACTGTTAGCTGTGTGATACTGTAACACAGTGATTTAACTTCATTTTAACATTTATTGCAGACACACAAAAAGGTTCAGAGCAATCAAACATACAAATACATACAAATATTCACAAGTCAGCTGTGTTTTCAAGCCTGAATGAGTATCGAAAGCAGCTCTTCCTGGGGGTAAAAAATTCAGAGTTACCTCATATGTGGGAATACCAGAAAACACAAACAGTGTACTGACATCTGGGAACCTATAAACCTGTAGCAACCACCTCATTGCATCAGTTTGAGCCACAATGATTTATGAGGATGTATGTGCAGTATTTTCTAGTTGCAAGTAAAGTGCAAGACAAACCCCCTTTCCCTAAGTCTCAAGAATGTACTTATAATTAGGGCTGGGCAATATGGGCTAAATATCGATATACAATATATATCCCGAAATTTGTATTGGGTTTGCAGAGTTAAAATCATTTTGAGATACATTAAATGTTAGTTGGCATCCGTTACTACCTGAAAAACTTAAGTTCAAAGATTTCACACAAACTTTTTTTTTTTTTACTTTTCTTTCCACATGCTAATTGAATGGGTTTGTGGCTGTGGTGTTTGCATGTGTGGTTACCTTGCATTTCATTGCAGGCATCTAGTTCACCAGATGTCTGTCGGACACGCTGTGACTGCATTACCATTTTTAAAGTTGAATTAATTAAACTAAAAACAAAGAAAAGGAAGACAGCACTGCAATGTGTTCTCACAGTCTTAAACACATTTCTTAAGTATAAACATACACCTGCAACTTCATTTTCTCAGGTTACATTCTCATGAGATCGTATTAACAGATAGTGAAAAAGAAACTATTGAATGTCGTCCAGGTGTGTTTATTCTGCTGTATAAACTGAGAAAGAAAAGGCAGGAGCTGAAGATAAGAGATCTTCAGCAGAGAGGGAGGATGTGGTGCTGAATACAGCAGATACTGTTCAAATAATGCTTTCATACCATATTATATTCTCTCAGGCTTGTGGAGTTACATTCAGTTCAAATAAACTGAGGAAAGAGTATCTACTCTTTTATTCAGTGTGCTTTTCACCTGATTTTAAACCTGATTACGGATAAATTCGACATGTTCACAAAATACAACAATCCAATTTTTTCTCCTGACATTTAATTTCATGTTCTTTTGTCTCTTCAGAGCGTACCAGCTCTAAACCCATTCTGACTGGCACCCACCCCGTCAACACGACCGTGGGCTACGGAGGAACCACATCTTTCCAGTGTAAAGTCCGCAGCGACGTCAAGCCGGTTATTCAGTGGCTCAAAAGAGTCGAACCTGAGGAAGAGAAGAAATTTAACTCCACTATAGAGGTACAAACACGAGCTCTGCTACATGTAAACTGAATATCTGAGGAATATCAACTGAACTGATCAATAAACATTGTATGATTATATTTTAAAGGTTGGAGACCACCGCTTTGTGGTCCTGCCTACAGGGGAGGTGTGGTCACGTCCGGATGGATCTTACCTCAACAAGCTGCTGATCACCAGAGCCAAGGAGGAGGACGCCGGCATGTACGTCTGCCTGGGAGCCAACACTATGGGCTACAGCTTCAGGAGTGCCTACCTGACTGTGCTACCAGGTCAGAGGAAGCTGCTGTTGTTCAAGCCTTTATTAGCCTTAATTAGCAGTGCTCATTCAAGACATGCCTGTTCAGAACAGGGTGATTGCTTGGCCTCCAGTATTGTTGCTCTCAGCTTCACAGCCAACACTGCGCTCCTTTAGGTCCTGAGCAACACATCTAGGTGGATGCGTATATGGAAATAAACACCTAACCCTAAAAATATTCTAACAAAAGGTTTCTCAGCTGATTTTTGTAGTATTAGATGTCCTTAATAACAAGTTTACCAAAATCTGACCACTAGAAAGGTGTAATTTTCAAGACGGGCAGGTAGCCACCAACTCTAGGCAAAGCCATATGAGAAAGGAGAAATATGCAATTACTGAAGGGAAACTGTTTCTGAATTCTGGGCAAATTCTGAGCGTTTTAGTAATGTACTGTTCAGTTATTCAAAGCATCACACTGCACGCTGTCTGACTTGGCAGAAAAACAGAATTACAAATACAGAAAATGTGTGATAAACAGCTGAAATGGCAGCTAACTTTAGTGAATAGTCTACATTTGTAACTTGTTTTAATAGACATAATGTTATAGTCTGTGTCATGTCTCCTAATCATTTCAAGTGAACAACGTTCAAACCAACATGAACATTAAACTAACTAGCCTGCTGTCAGAGCTACCAAACCAAAATCTTCCTCGGCTACTTCACAGCAAACAACTTAACATACACCTCTGAATAATATCACAAGCTTATAACATGCGAGCTTGCAACAACCAACAAATTGAATGTTTTCTGTTGTTAACTGTCTCTTCTTTTTTAGCAGATATGAAGCCTCAAGGCGTCCCCGTCCCCACAGCTACGTCCCCTAGCCTCCCCTGGCCCGTCATTATCGGAATACCAGCAGGCATCGCCTTCATCTTAGGCACCGCCCTCCTGTGGTTCTGCCAATCAAAACGCACCTGCTCCTCTTCTTCTTCATCGTCCTCCGCTCTCCCCGCCGCACAGCGTCTACCTGCGGCCAGTCGGGACCGAGCCTGCCCGGCGCTGCCCGCTCAGCCGGCCACCGGGGATAAAGATTGTCTTTCATACGAGGACTACGTCGCCCATCAGCAGCTGCTCCTGGCTCAGGGGGGCACTGGGTTAGCTCCTAAGGTCTATCCAAAGATCTACACGGATATACACACGCACACACATTCACACGTGGACGGGAAAGTGCACCAGCATCAGCACATTCACTACCAGTGTTAGCACGCTTTGGTGTTTCACATCCAACTCTTACATGAACATGTCCCCATGCATGCAGACTCATTCACAACTGTCCGTACAAGCTGCTGACAAACAGAGCAAAGAACATGGAAAAGCCACACGGAAGAGGCCGTGCGGATTCACACAACTCTTCCTCATTCTGCTGCAGCCACGTTATTGTGACTTTTTCAAGACAAACAATGAAGAATGTAAAGAAAGAAGATCCTTATTTTTAGGCAATCCAGTGGAGTCTATGAAAAAAAATCCCAAAACATATTTTATTCAGAGCTTTTTTTATATGAAATCTTTTTCTGTAGATTTTTAAAACCCTCTTATTTTTTTGTTCAAAGGTTTTATTTTGAAGCAACAATGAACTCTTCAGCTTCAAGGTTACTTTTTCTGTTCTTTTTAGTATTTTGGACACAACCGCAACCTCCTCAGTAACAGTAGAAATAGCTCGCCTACAACTATAGCTACTCATGTATATAGTGGGAAACGATTATATGGCATTTAGCACGCTCCTTCATCCTGGGTAATCTATAAAGAACAATATAGCATGTATGTAATGTAATAGCTTAATTTCAGAGTGTATCTCAGGCGTCAGCCCAACTGAGCCATAAAAAAACGTAAATCAAGGCAAACTCGAACTGTATCCACACCCTGTGTAAGGATGAGTGCTGCTGGGTTTTGCTTCTGTCCAGCTGCTATCTGGGTACTGTGTGAAAAAGAGCTGATGTCAAATTGAGTTAGAGATCAAACAGCATGGATCTCTCTATGTAGATTATTTTATTGCTTCAAGGAGCTCCTCCAGACGACAGTTGCAGAATCAATCATTACATCTGTCCCAATTTTGATAAGTATCTACTGACAGCTTCTGCCCACTTTACTTGCCGGAGAAAAGTGGTATTTCCTGTTTTGCATTGTGGCCTTTGCAGCTTTGTTTGATCCTTATTGACTTTAGTATAGAGTGATATCAGTTCTCCTGATATAGCCAACAGAGCACAGGGATCATCAACAATGCCTTGCTGTAAAACGGTGCCTTTTAGGAATTGTTTCCAGACTTCGTGGATCACAGTCGGATCATTGGATATGTCGCAGATTCTTGTTAATCTGTTATGAGATTTGGAGGGCTTATAGAGAGGCACTTCATATTAAACTCTTCTTCTTAAAGCGCCTCGCAATATGACCTCAAGTATAATGGAACAGGGTTTGCATGTGCTTTGTTCTCGACAAATGGAAGTTGTCTCATGTTTTTATCTAAAGAGGAAATGTGTTGGATAAAGGGCTTCCTTCTCACCTGCAGAGCATTCTGTCAAACTGATCAAGACAATGGAAGATGTTGTAGTAAAAACGTTCTAGATGCTAAAAAGTTAAAATGATCGGTTAAAGCATGACTTTCTTACCTTCTGCCCTTTATGCATTACAGCATGTTGGAAGCAACAAAAGATTTCTTCTCCTGTTTGTTTCAGGCAAACTTTCTGATTGCACCTTAGGTCTGCTTCAGGGCTTTAAGTCCTTTTTCAACAGTTCCATGTCCGCTTTTGTAATCCCTATTTAAAGCGAGATGTAAGCAGCATGTAAGCATTTTGTCACCTGATTTACACCAACTCTGTATTCCTGAAACAGCTACCCAACTGACTGGCTAGCCTGCCTTCATCAAGCTGACTGACAGAAGAACTTGACTGAACCAAAATAGTTTGTCATCATTTAATGGTAAAGCATCAACAGTATTTGCAAGTATTGATTTATTGATTTTATTTTGCTGCCCACCCTAGCGAGTGAGTCTGCCTGTAGTGAAACAGATGTGGTTCATAACACACACTGCAAAAAAGGGGTGTCTAAAAACAAGATAAAAACACTAAATCTGAGGGAAATTATCTTGCTGCATGGACAGTTTCACTTGACAAGATTTCTTGAATTATTATATAAGATTGTTAAATCTAGAAATAAGCATGTTGAACACTTAAAAAATGAAATGACTTCTTAAAACAAGATAAATTATCCAACACTTTTAAATATAAGGGTTTTTTTATCTTGGTAAGAACCAAATAATTTGCAGGGCATATACTTCAGGCTGTTTGTGTGAGTTTAACAGCTTTCTATGCAGATGACACTTCATTAAACACAACAAAAATAGAATTGAAGTGTAAAAAAATATGGGGGGGGGGTCATTTAATAAATTGCGAGTGTATCTGTTCTGTGAGACTATTGGCTTGTGTGCCTTCCTTCTGTTATCTAGTGGAGGGCAGTTCAGATCAACCTGTTCTCATGGTGTGACGTCTCCACCTCATTCCAATGATGATGGCGTCTGTGCTCTCTTGATCAGATGAAGCGGGTTGTGGAGTTGTGTTGGGAGTTTTCTCTGAGTTACACAAAGTAAGAATCTGATCAGCTCACCCTCATCCTTTCTGAAAACCTGCTTTTTTTCCCCCCCTGAGTTGTTTGTCTACTGCTTCTTAGAGTCTTTGCATGATGACCTTCGCAAAGATTTTGATGACAGTTTCACTCATCACAGATACTCAGAGCTCTTTGTTGGGTATCTTTATGATTACACAGATTGACCGGACATCTGGTGTCTTCTTCCACACCCATATGACGTAGCAGCTCTGGTTCCTTTATCTCTGGAGCTTTAAACAGAATCAAAATACAGTATCACAAACATTTAGAGACATATGTTCTGCAAGAAAAAAAACATGTTAAATTATAATCTTTTGTGACATGTTCAAAGACTGATTATGTCTGGGATGTTTGATTCTGTATGTTTTCTGCAGATTGACCACTAACTTTATTGACCACCTTAAGAGACCTTTTTTAAATGGAGAACGACAAATGTGTTTTAATTGCATTTACATGTGGGTTTTAGACTTTTTCACTTGCTGTTTGATTACAATGCAGTTTCATATTAATGCTCTTTGAAAGCCTCCATGTGTTTTCATTTCTTTCGGCTGATTCGACTTCCGCTGTGATTCATATATCTCTGACTCTCATGTGGTTTGTTGCACCTTTTAGGCTGTGACAACTGAAACCTTTATCATTCTCATTAATGCATTAAGTTTGGTAAAAGTAGGTAAATTCCTGACATTACTCTTCCTGGCTTCATGCTGAGCAGAGGTCTAATCAGCCCCATTAACTGGAAACACCTGTGTGGGTGTTCAGAGCCTTTGATTTGTTAACCGCAGGTCACCAGCAGCTGTTTGGAGTAAAGCAATTAGTACACCATATAAATGATCCTAGAATAAGCTGTTTTCAAAGCCAATGTAAGCTCACTTTGGAGAGAGTGGATAGAAAAGGTCATATTTGTCATTATGTGAGGGATTATAAGACCCCTGTGGAGCCAATGCATCAGGAGAAAGTCATCAGCGATCCACAACATCCTAATCTTCAAACTGGAATAAAAAAAGGATTTTAAGTACAAAGCATGTATTTCTACTAACACTGACATCACTGACATCACACTATCTAAAGATTACTTTTAAAACAACTATTAAAGCATGATAATCATCTGCGAGAGAAGTAGAATATTGTTTTGTTTTTTTACTTGTTTTGTTCATGTATTGAAATGACCATTAGTTGTTCTTTTATTCTCATTGTTTCACTACATTTTTGATTCCAGTGCTCCTTGTAAGTGTTGATAGAAGTGGATATTTGCTCACAACACACCATAATCAGATCATATTAAACCACTCAAACCTCTTTGGAAAGCCACAACAAATCTTCCCAGTGCACAACCAGTTCCCTCTCTCTCAGGTCTCTGTCTTATGTGTGCTCCTCAATCTGAACCACTATATAAAAACCTAAAAGATTATGCTAAAATAAGATTTAGATTTCAGCTGTTTTGCATTACAGCACTCCAACATGTGTATGGTTGAAACAGTGAGCTGAGTCATTAAAACATGAAAAATGTACACGTTGAATGTAAAAAGAAACTGGAGGCTTGTCATGTAGAAGGGTTTTTGTCTCTGCAGACCTTCTTCAGGATAAAATACAACAGTGAGAAGTTTATAAGAGGTGCGTTTAATTTGTTCTATTTGTGCAAGTAAATCTCAGCAGGAAACCTACACATATATATATATATACAAACAGATAGGTCACATGCCACCTTTTTTATAAGACTCATCTGTATGTTATCTTTATCCTGCAAAGATGGAAACCAGCTCCTATTCAAGCCTCCAGTTTCTTTGAAATCCCTTTTATTTTGTTTGAAACCTGTGAAGTTGTGTACTATTTCATTTTCTGAAGGATAAGAAGACCCAGACAAGATAAGCCACATCTCTATAACTGCAAAAAGATCTCTTTAACTAAATGAATTAAGAAAACCTGCATGTCATACATCAAACAGAAACAGACAGCCTGTGACCATGTTCACCTTCTCTCCTTTCCTGCACAAGAAATAAAAAATAAATCTGAAATTCTGAACATCTGTACATCTAAAGTACAAAGTTAAATCACATCAAAACAAAGCAAAGAAAAATAATATATCAAAATTATAATGTTACAGTCCCAAACAGACACATGTTAATTTATTCCCCTCTCTAGAAACAGCATTAACTAAAGAAATTATTTGAATTATTGCATTGGTAGCTCTCCCTCTGACATGTTTTTCTTGTCCTCCCATCTTTTCTGCTTAATAACATCTGTCCCCCTGAACAGCTGGAGTGTGAAGTTTAGCTTTCTAATGTTGGAGGAGTGGAAATGTTTCCAAACAATCACATTTTGTCATCTTTTTCACTCATTTCACGTGTTAAACCCAAATGTTTTATTGTGTCAAAGCTAATGGACTGCCAGTAGACAGACTGTGTATATGTGCACTTAGCACTAGCATGTACATGGAATGACATTAGTGTTGAAATAATAGTAAGTGTTAGATAATTTAGTGAGGATGCTCCGGACCATACAGTAGCTCTAGCGAACACATTGGCCCACTTAACATTGTCTCAAGACTCAAAAACAAAGCGTGACTCTAATTTATTTTATTTTCAACATGTTTTTTTTTTCATATAATTGGGCATTATACTGCATGAGTGGATTTTGTGTTATAGTAGTAATGTAAGCTATGTAGCAAATACCATGTTCATGACATTGTAAGATACTGTATTTATACGTGCCGACGGAATATACAAAATTTTATTGCTAATCTTTGTATTGACAATCCTGTGCAGTCTTGTCATTTAGGTTAATTTTTTTTGTTTTCTTCCATTGTAATCATTTTATTGGTGCCATTAAAAAAAGGTCAATCTATGTATTTTATGTTTTTGTTCTTTAAAGTTCAATCTAATCTGGGCGGGAGAGAGAGATTGCAGTCCAGAACAATAGTTCTCAGTACTACAGGATTGTCTTTAAGTGAGTGTCCTCTAAATAGTTGCAGCCCTTCGATTGTGAGAGCCGCAACCGGCGTTTCATCTGTCATCAAGTCTGTCGGGAGAGATGACAGACGGACAAGCGGTGCGTGCAGATGGAGGGTGTGAAGGCCCAGCATCTCTCTCTCTCTCTCTCTCTCTCTCTCTCTCTCTCTTACTCATCTAAGGAAAGAAGATGATGAAAGAAAACAATGTTGAAAGGATGGGGCACTGCAGCAGAGTGGAGGAAGCAATAGGGCAGGACATGAAGTATAAGGACTGAAGTATAAGATAATATACACCTTAACAGTAGTATTCTGCATGTTGTTTAGATTTTAAGCAGCATGTTGTTGTATGTTTTTACTTTTCAATCCTTAAACCTATGGAAGTTGGGGATCTATCTGTGGCATTATTTTATAACATCTATTTTTTTCCAGTTGAAATGATGAAGGCACTTGTCAAATGACAACGTAGTACAAAATGTGAACCGTACTTTAGTGTTTCATTTTTACTTTTGTTCTTAAGATTTCATTAAACTTTTTTGTTTTAATACAAAATTAACCAAAACACTGACAATGAGGAAAATCTTGGGTAGATAATAATTAGCAATAATTAACAATATATTTAGTCAGTATGGTAACCTTACACATTAGCTTCATGGCTGCAGGAGCCACTTCTAGAAGCACAGGGTCAATGGAAATACTGGTGTCTCACAATAAATTAGAATATCAGACAAAAGTTTAATTATGTCAGTAATTAAATTCAAAAGGTGCAAATAACACATTATATAGATCCATTACACACAGAATGAAACAGTTCATGTCTTTATTTAATTTCTTCTAATTACAATGATTATGGCTTACATTTAATGAAGACCTAAAATTCAGTGTCTCAAAGAAATTTAATATTACAAAAGACCAATTTTAAAAAGTATATTTATTATGGAAATGTTGGCCTCTGAAAAGTATGTCACTATATGACTCAATACTTGGTTGGGTCTAATGTATTGCGATGCACATGTATATCAATATATAACATATCTGCTGGATTACTATGTTGCAAAATGTAATAAAATAGTTAACATGCATCTCCCCGGAGCAAGACCCCGAACCTGAAGCTGCTCTCGATGGGCAGGCCAGCGTTTGCACGGCAGCTTCACCACTGTTGGTATATAAATGTATGTGTTTGAACAAGTGAATGAGGGACAAATTGTGAAGCGCTTTGTCTGCTCAGGTGAAAAGGCATTATATCACAAATGGGCAACGTACAGCCCCCGGGCATTTAAACCATCTAAATCTGACCCACAATGGCCTCAAAGGAATAAAAAAAGACCTCCACCCAACAATAAAACACAACAATGAAGGCTCAGTGAACTGTTTTTTTTTTTTGCCAGTAAATGATGAGTAGCTAACAGGCATTTATATATATGAGAGTGTATTATAGTTTATAATTCTATAGTTTCAGTTGAATTAAACTTTTAAAACCACACTGTGAAATTACTCCACTACAAGTAAAAGTCCTGAATTCAAAACTTACTTAAATAAAAGTACTCAGATATCAGGATCAAAATGTACTTAAAGTATCAAAAAAAAGGACTCATTATGAAGAATGGCCCTGCTCAGACTGCTTTAAATTTTCTAAATATATTATTGGGTTAATATCATTGATGCATTTAGGTAAGCAACTTTTTAATTTTATAAAGATAGGGCTCATTTTAATGACTTAAGATACTGTTAAGTGACTTGATTTAAAAACAAAATATCTAATAATTTTTAATGTGTCATGTTTTTTATGTTAAATCTCAGGCTGAAAAGTAACTAAAGCTGGAGTATGTAGTGGAGTAAAAAGGATAATATTTGCCCCTGGAGTAGAAGTATAAAACTGAAATACTCAAGTAAAGTATATGTACACCTGAAATTTGTACTTAAGTACAGTACTTGAGTAAATGTATTTAGTTACATTCCAACACTGGAACCATGACACTCTGGATAAAGCAACAAATAAAAGTCAGTTTGACGACAGGACATTAACTAAAACATTTCCCAGAATCTACCCATGTTATGTAATTGTTTTGCTTTTCTTGTTTCCACAGATTCCATTAAAATTGGATCAAACATCACATAAAATGTTCATGACCCATTTTCCATTCGTGTATTGGCTGTTTTGACCAACATAGGCTCATTAATATGCAAATACTGTTTCATAACTTTTTGTATTGTAAATTCGAAGACTGGCAGGGTTCAGGCAATGGGGTAAGAAAAAAAAAAGAAACACTGAAAATATACCAAGAAGTAAAAACCCTCACAGGAATCTGCGGTTTTGAAATTGTTGCAAAGTCAACAGTTACTCATGACTACATGACCTAACCCAGGAATTTACAAATCCATGATGTGTTGGATTTCCATACACCTGGTTAGCTTCACTGGTGATAAATAAATAGCAGAGGCAGTGTATGTAGGATTTAAAGCTATGAAGGACGTATTAAATGCTACATTTTTTTAAGTGTGAGATAAGAGCAGGAAAAACTGGCCTGATAACAGATACACTACAAGGCAAATATGTGACTTTCCAGGCTTGTTGTCATCCTTGACATTCAACTCTCATTCTTTCCTTATCTCAGAGATTATAGCCTGCTTTTCCCTGCTTCTTTTTTTTCCTCTCGTGATTTTGATTGACTTGAAGAGTTGCGGGTGAAGACGATGGGGAGGACAGACAGAGGAGGAAAAGATGAAGAGAGGCAGGGAGGAGGAGGATGACACAGAGCGGAGCTGCTGACAGAAGTGTTGAGCTCACCGCTGCTCCAAACTGACGAGAGGAGATGAGAAAATGGAGAGGAGATCAGTGAGGAGTGTAGAAGTGTCGATTGAGACGGGAAAAAATGTGGAGGACAGGAAGGGAGGAAAATGTGTCACAGAGGCTCGATAACCATCTTCATTTGTCATCTGGATGCTTGAATCAAATTGATATTTTATTACTGATAAAAAATATGCTTTCTATGCATTAATAACAGTCTTAAAATCTAACGGTGTAATAGCTTTCATTTTCTTAGTGAAAACTAATCATTTAGAGTTGTATTTCCAGTGCAGCACCTTGTGTCTCTCTATTTAACATTTTTTTTAACCACACGAGAGTCTCATTAACCAGTTTCCATTCAAGGTCCTTTTTTTGGAGAATTGGTGGTTGTGTTTAGGGGGAGATAGCAGGTCAACAATAAATGCCACATAGAATTGGTGACATCATCTGAAAGCTGTGAACCTGTAGATTAATTTGATGCGTGTCAAAAATATCAATAATAAATTGACTTATATTAATCTTTTGACCCCTTATACACCTAAATAGGTTTAAATAAATAAATAAATATGTCCCTTTGAAGTCCATTTCCATGTTCAACTATGTTCCATAAGTTGTTGCAACAATTTTTAAATAATAAATCAAAAATACAATTTTATTCATATCGAGAATGGATAAAAATGGTCAAAAACCCTCCAGAATATAACATCAATATGCCAAGACCTTTGGAACAACATAGAAGAGTCCATGCTGAGATTGGGGTTCAAAAACTTTGGTCATTTTGGTGATTTCTGTATTTTCAACGATTGGATGACGAGCACTTCTGTTCTTCTAACTGCTGAGTGGGCCGTTGGAATTTTAACAGGTTAAGATTACAAGCTTCATAGAGGGCCCAGAAGTCCACATACATTAAAAGTGTCACAACAATAAACACATGAGGTATCAGGTCATGGGTCCTGTTACAAAAGAGCAGAGATTATCCTGTTAAATAAATAATCTCTTTGTTAGAAATAATAACAAAGAATTGCTGAGCATTCCACAATCATACCTGAGTCTAATTACAAAAGGTGTGTTGTTTGATTATAAGGTGTTTTTTATAGTCTCTTTGATCAAGTCTTTTCCATAGTCCATATATGGCTATGCATACATTAAGCACATACAATTTATTATTTTTTATCTTTTCTGTGTGTTTTCTCGAAAAGTAACTTCAGTCAATTCAGTATATTATAGTACGTTAATTCATCCCAGCATACAACTTAAAAAGGTTCCTCCAAATTTTCTTAATTAGTCAACACTTACTATTAAAAAAAAGAGAGGATAAAAGTCTTTGGCAGTAGATTTTAACTGAAGCTTTTTGTGGAATGAACCTTTAACCTTTTAGAGCTTGTGGTTTTGCAGATCTTTGTGACTCAGTGTGTACCACTGAGCAGAAGGGTGTGAAGGCATTCCTAAGCTGTTGAGATGAAGGATGGAGCCTTTGTTGGGTTTTGTTTTGTTTTTCTTTTGACATGAACCTTCAGTCAATGTTTGTAGTTTCATACAGAAAGTAAAAAAAAAATTGTTTGGTGGCTGTTTGATGCAAATCTTTTTTTCTCGCAATATGAGAGAGAAACAACAGTTTAAAGCAGCTCTATGGAACTTTCTTTCTTTTGTTGGTTTTGGCGGCCCCCGTGTTCAAAACCAGTAGTGGTTTGATCAACATCACTTTCGGTGTCGCTAAGATCTGCAGCTGCCAAACTCCCTTTGGAAAACCTCTCATTTAACTGCAGCAAGGTCTGAAAGTCGGCCCTGTTCAGTCCTGGTTCTGGTTCTCCTGTGCCTTCCTTCCCTTCAACGGGCACGGTGTCGGTATTGGATCCCAGGAAGTGGGAGGTGAGCTCCAGGTCGTGCTGACGATAGCAGATTGAATCAGCCACAGGTGCCAGACATAAATAGTCAAACTTCTTGCTTATGGTCTCATTTGCTTATGCTGGTCATAGAGAAGCATCAGTATAATATCGAGACTGTTTTATAACCAGTTCAAAACTTAATTTTAATAGTTGGACTTCAATTATCCGAAATACTTTGATGCTTATGTCATTGCAATGGATAGCAAATAGACAAAAGGCCAAAGTAAATATGTTTTCTCTGGGTGTTTGAGTGAGTCTGTGAGCATACTTTTACCAGAATTTACTTTTGTGTAACTAAGTTATCGCAATTATGGTTTAAAGTTTGCTCTTCTCCATTTCAGCCCCTCTTCCTCTGGCCAATAGGATGGCTGCATTTTGACTAAATTCTGACCATTGCCAGAGCAAATGTTTAGTCCTTTAGACCCTGAGGTCTTGCAGGACATTTTTCTCAGTCTCCGAGGGTCCTGGTGTGTGGTTGGCTGGTTTAAAAGGGTGTGAACCCATGGAGGAGATTCCTGGGAGCTTGAGTCAACAGCAGCTGTGGTTGGTGATGAAGAGAAGCTGTCCAAAGATCTTTTTACCGGCAACTGCCTTTTCACTGTGAAAGGACGGCTCAGGTGAATGGAGTCAGTGACCATGAAGGGCTCACACACTGACACGCACCTGGGGAAAAAACATACACAGATCTACCCATCGAAATCTGACAGATACCTTCACACACACATCGACTCGTCTGGAAAGATTGACAATTTAGTAAAGTGTGTATGCAACATGTGCACACAGCTACACATGGAGGTTTGCACACAGATGCTCACACACAGACACACACACACAAAAGCACAGATGCGAGCGTTACACACACACACACACACACACACACACAGATGGTAACAACACAGACACCTGGCTGGCATTGAAGCGCTGTTCTGTTTGCATACCTCTCCCTCTCTCCACTCATCCTCCACACAGCCACAAAGCTGCCATTAAAACTAGGAAAACAAAAACACAAAAAAGAGGCTAAAAGGGGGCAACAGGCGGCTTCCATCCTTCTTCCACCCATCCCTCCCTTCCACCCTTCCTCCCTTTCCCCGTCTCTCCCTCTGTACCAAATGTTTATCTTCCCCCCGTGAAAAGAGAGGGATGTGGACAGACAGGGTGAGAAAAGAAAGAAATCTGGCAGAGGGGAAGGGAGCCAAGGCCTTTAAAGTCTGCCACAGAGCCGTGACAAAAGCCTCCTAATCTCGGTGTTGTCTTTCGGCCCCTTTTTCTCCCCGCACATCCTGCCAAGTGTGTGTCTGTGTGTGTGTGAGAGAGAGTGCCTAAGAGAAAAAAAGAGAGCAAGAAAGTCAGAGTCAGTGTGTGTTATGCAAGAAACAGCGTGCATTTGTGTATTTGTTTGAGAAATTAGTAAAAAAAAAAATGCAAGGCAAGTTGGTGTGTGAGGAAAGATTTTGTGTGATAAGGAAGTTTGGTGTGTGTGTGTGTGTGTGTGTGTGTGTATGTGTGTGAATCTGACAGGAAAGGAATCTTTCCACAGCCGTGCTGACATCACTCAAGCATGCATAGGACAGTTGGAGGAGGCCGGGCCCCTTCAAAGGCAACAGCCAGCCCGCCTTAACATGTGGGATGCCTGCGTGTGTGTATGTACACGTGCATGTGTGTGTATTAAACAAAAAGCGAGTGGTCCAGGTCGCCCATCCTCACCTGTTCCTCTTTGACTGATAAACCGCCCCTATTCAGCTCTCTTCCGCTGCTTAAATGCAACAGAACTGCTTTCCTTGTGTGTCCAACAATTCCTCGATGTCATCCTTTCCACCCGCTTCAAAAGCAGCAGATGTGAACAGAAGTGTGTGTGTGTGTGTGTGTGTGTGTGTGTGACCTCCTGAGCGTCCCTTCCTCATCCTGTAGATCCCTATCAGGGGCAGCTGTGGTCCAAAGGCCTTCACACACAGCAGAGGAATGCATAGTGCAGCTATCATGATATATACAGGGCTGTGATAGACTATAGTGCCACCTACAGGCCGATCCATTTGATGTCCCGTCAGTGCAGCATATAGCTACTCCAATTTACTTACATATTTTCTATACATGAGTCATCTGCACAAGAAATGGTTTCACTTTATGAAGCTAAGTATCAGCTAAGACTGGTAGATTTTTCTGAAATTTATATAAATAATATAGATTTTTGTGAGCTCAATCTACTGTACGTTATGGTTTGGAAAATGTATGCAAAACCAGCTATAAAATAATAAAACACTGTTCTACTGTTTTACATTCTACTTAAACAACTATTTATTCAAATAAAAATGATATATCCATCCATGTAAATGACACAACAGGATCATATTATCACAATAAAACTGAAAATTGATGATGAGATGTAAATATTGATATACATATACAGTATATATAATCCAGCTCTACATGAAAAGAGGCAAAAATAATTCAGCTACTGTAAAAAGATAAAAATACAAATAAATAGAAATAAAAATACAGATTTCTCAGTTGTTGTTTTTTTAACCTAAAGGTGATTGCACACTGTAGGACTACACAGGAACACCTCAGGAAGACAAATAGCTCCAGTGTGAAATCATTTAGTTCATGTCGTGTCTTGCCTAGAGGGGATTACACTTAAAGCACAGAAAGGTACAAGAGTGAAATACTGAGTGACAAAGTGTGAAATCTGGATCAGATTAAGAGAGAAGCTTCTCTTTCACACACAGAAAGATGGAGATAGAGATGGAGAGACCAACAGGGAGGTAGAGAGAGAAAGAGAGAGAGAGAGAGGGAGGGAGGGGTGGACAAGCTGTGGGAACACGCTGCTGAATAATTACCACTGACATCAGAATAGTTTTCTTTAGCTCTCTGAAGTGGCAGGGCTCATTTGTACAGCCTGGAGGCATGCAGGGGTGTGTGTGTGTGTTTGAGAGTGTGTGCAGAGGAGAAAGTAAGAGAGGGAAGAGAGATAAAGAAGGAGCAGGAGATGTCCTGAGAGTATGTGTGACTTTATTTTAAAAGTGAAACATTTTTACTGTAAGTGTGAGAGGTAAAGCACAAGAGATGGCCCTGTGTGTGTGTGTGTGTGTGTGTGGGCATGAGGGAGAGATTATTCTGATTTAGTCTTCTCCCTGTCAGAGTGTGACACCATGACAGCTTAGTCTGCCCCGGGGAGCCATTTCTCTCTAAGTGGACCTTAAAAAACAGGAAACGACCTCAAATCCCACTGGAGCGCAGAGGAGGATCAGGCCTACTGACTCTGTACAATACCCTTTAACTTCACACACACACACACTCACACACACACACTCACAGTCACATGCTAGTAAGTGCCTGAATATAGCGTGTACAAACCCAGAACACACACACAGAGTCACACCTGAGCCTTCTTCAATAGACACCATTCAACACCCTGACAAGCGGGGACAATAGAGGCAGAAACGCAGGTCGACAAAGAGAGATTCGACCTGTCTGAACACATCTGGCCGTCCTCGCCTCCCGCTTCACCGCATAGGCTTTTTCCCTATGATGACTTCAGTTGATATCATGTTTCTATATGGATACACTTTGCTTTGCCTTCACTTGCAGCTGTTTTGTAACAAGATTTGAGGGTGAAATCACGAGTCATGTTACTGGAGTTTCAAGCAGCGGGCCAGGAGTGTGGAGACTATTGTTGACGGTGGTTAAAGCAACTACAAAGAGTTTTTAACTGGTTATGAAACAATTTCAATTGAATACTGATGCCTCTATATGAGCTATGTATGCAAATGTCACCATTGTTTAGAAGATTGGCTATATATCTATATAATCTAACTTTATATATCGATAAAGTTAGTCCTAATTCTGTCACTGGGTCCAATTCCCTGGAAAATCAGACAAAACAATTCACGGCAGACCAGGATTAAAAACCAATCTTAAATGTTCTTAAATATGTCCATCTATGAATGGCATCAGCTATTGGTTGCCATAACTGAAAACATGGTTGTTTTTCTTAGTCACCTTAAATCTTGAGCAATTTAGATAATATGCAGTTATGTGTTAGATTAATAATTAATTATTTGTCAGTTAAATCAATTTGCACATTTGTCTGGGATGTTGAAAGTGTTGGTTGAACTTTTTACCCCACAGTCAAACTTAATAAATACTTATACTTCATTGTTTCTACAGCAGGTGTCTGTGAGACTAATGCAACAAATACTTTTAAATGCATTTATTACAGTGTGCTTTTTTTTTTTGCTGTGTGCTGTCCCTATTTTTAATATGTTGAAAAATGTGTCTGCCCTGAAAGAATTTCCAGTTTCTTAAAATGTCCACAGGGGGCGCCAAAAATCAACCACAATTTAAAGTTCCCTGTTGCTTTAACTTCATTGCTGCCTAAAGGGCTTTCTTGATGTTACTGCAGCATTTGTCTGTCAACCATGATGTCTTGTAGAATCTAGTAAATGGACAAACATAATCCCAGTTTATCTTCATAAATCGAACAGGTGCTGGTACAGCAGAGTGAGCAGGACATCAAATTGTGCCAACGGCTTGAGGCTCTGTGGGTTGAGGCGTGTAGGTCTCTTTGCTGGATTAGTGAAGGTAATTCACTATTAAAACAACACAGCTAAACAACGCTAACTCTAGTGGATACCCAGACCTGTGACCACACCCCAGCTACTGAACACCAGATTTCATTTAAAAGCAGACAAACTCATGTCATTATTTCCTCACTTTAATGATCTGAGAATTTGAGTTTAGTCATCGGTGTACAGTAAAATACAAGACGAATACATTTAATTTCACCAGTGAATCCAAGGTCGTTAAAACACACAAACTTTGGTGACTTAGGCCGTGAGACACAAATACCTTCATATACACGTCAGTGGCCAGGTGTATTTCCTCTAAAGGCTTCATGACAGTTTATGACAGCATGTGTTTGTTCAGGAGGAGGGCAGACCAGCGAGGACATGGAGTGTCTGAAGGTGGTGTGAGGTCTGAAGATGGGAGACTTCCATCCAGAACTCTGACCGAAAGAAACCTCTGGCGTCACCGGAGATCCTTGAAACCGACTGGGAGAGATTATAAATTCTTAAAATAGGAACAGTTACCTCATATTTACACTTAAAGCAACATGATTAACCAGCTTTTGAAAGTATGTAAAAGAATCAATCCGCATTAATCTGCCTTTATTCTGATGTCTTTAATGAATGAAATGAGTCACCTGACTGTGGCTGAGTGAGTTGAATGGTTGGCTATCTTGTTCGGATGGGACGACCTGTGAGGGATGGTGCCTAAACATAACACCGTAGAGATCCAACGTTAATCTTTAACACCGGTCATACAGTTAGAATGGCTCATAATGATTTTAAAAATGCCTGAGATATTTCTGGGTCATTATAGGCTTATGTGTGCTGCATGCCTCATTTGGAAAATCCTCCAAGACGACAAGATAAATGGGTGAATCATCTTCCACAATAATTAGTATCTCACAATTTTCACACAAACTTATATGTTGCTACCCAACAGAGGTATACACCTACAGCATGAACACGTCTCTAGAATATCCTTATCTTATAATAACAATACATTCAGTTATCTGTGCACAAAAAATCTGCTGCCAGTGGTTAGATATTATGATTTCCTTTAATGCACTATTTATTTAACCAAACACTCGCTCAGATTTTGTGAGGATCTGCACAATCCTAATGACATTTGAAGGCTGTCACCTGATTTATCTGCCACAATGGAGGTCAAATCCTTTAAGGGACTAAATTACATAATCAAAGAGAAGGAGCTCAGTAGGAGTAATCCTAAACAAAACAACAGCCAGCATCTGTATTGGTTTAATCGCTGTGGGTGGTCAACCGTGGAGTCCATAATCCCCAGAGAAGGTTGAAAGATGCTTTTATGAGCTGATTATAGTGCAATTATGTCTGTGTTAATCTTGTTTATATGCAACTTTAGATGAATACATTTGGCAGAGAGACTTATTGTGTTATATCCTAGGTAGCATAACATGTGTGAAGTCCCTTTAGAGCTGTGCTTGTAAATAGATTAAGCAAGTGTGTCAAACCTCTAACCCTGCTTTTACTGATATGCCTTAACACAGTTATGGCGCAGAGAAATCCCCAAAGCAGATCAAAGCTTATGAGTTTAATTTGACATGAACAGTTCTTTCTTTTTCTGACAGGTAGAGTAAAGTGCTTACCCATTCGTCCATCTTGTGGCGGACTGATTAATGACAGTCTGGGGACGGTGTTTGGCTTAAAAACACAGGGAGAGAAAAAACACAAATCATCACTTTCTATTTGCTTGTTTTGCACTACTTCTTTCTTTAAAGTCTTGAAGTAAATGTCAAGATGCTGCATGATCCTGACAGGCTCACACATTACATTACACAAACTGTATAGCAGAAATGGAAGGTTACTGCAGGTGAAATAATAACACTTACTTTCCTGAACAGACTCCTTTCATCCACGTCCATGTTTTCAGTGCTGCAAGACATAAGAGGATGCTTCATTAGTCCTGTTGGGTTCAGTTGGCTGAGCACTGCAGTGGTGCCTGAACTTTTTCATAACAAGCCAAACGTCTACAGCATATAACATTTATAGTTTAAATGCAAAGACAGATATTCAATTAAGGAAATACTGATTTTTACTTTGAGAAGAATGCAAAACCAATTCCCCCACAGACTTTGCAGTAAATTATTAAAATGTGATGTAGAACAGAGCGGAAATTGATCATTAAAAATGCACTACACTAGAGTGAGATAATTCCTTGCTTTTACACTGATTTTTACTTTACAAACTCATAATAATGCACATCATTTCCAGTCCTCAAGAAGTATTTGAACAGTTTAAACATTTCATTATTTTCTGTATAAATTGGTTTCAAGGAAAAACTAGGAGAAGACTTGAGTTGTTTATTCAATATTATATATTATAATTGTCTGCTAAAGAGATTATTTGACTGAAAACATTATGCATTTGTTCAAAACTGCAAGATATTGAGAGGATTGGGGCTTCTGTGAATGAATTTCATTGACTTTACAAGACATGACTTTTCAGATTTTTAATTAAATTTTGTCACTAAAATCTAAATATTTTGAAAAGAACTCTATAGTAAAACTGTATTATTCTTATTAAACTCCTGCAGCTTTATGTTCCAAATTACATTTCTCTATAAGCATTAATTAAGTTTGAAAATCAAAACTGTATTGACCCTTCAGGCATGGCAGTAATACTGCAAATGGGGTTAATATCCGCTGTCCGTCATCTAGTCGCTCAGTGGAAGAATCTAAAGTCTCAGCAGATAAAACAACATTTGTACTATTAAACTCAAGCAGACAATCAATCCTGTGTCAACGGTGTCTAGGAAACCCAATAGGGAATCCTGACTAAACCCAAGCAAAGCTTAGCTTATTCAGGTGTGTGTGTGTAGATAACCGCAGGGCAGGGCAAAGCCATACAGCAGCTAAAGCTAACATAAGACATTGGGGCTGAACTCAGGATATGGCTTGTTTGCATTGTGAAATACCTCCTACATTCTCTCTCTCTAGCTTATATGGTGAAAAGTAATGAAGGACAGAGTGAAAAGAAACAGACTCAGCGAAGGTGAAGAGATTGCATATCAAAGATGAGCATAAAAGGTAGGCTAAGATGTTCAGAAATACAGTGAACAGGGACAATACTCACACATTAGTTGTTGAGGAGTGTCTTGAGAGGGACATTTGGGAGTTATATGGGATCTGTAGGACTGACACTAAACAAGAAACGCAACTTTAACATCCACCATATTGTAATAACAGTCAGTGTTTTGCTTTTGGTTGGAGTTATACTCATAATTTCAGTAAATAATGCAGCATTTTGGGGAATTTAAATTGCTTTCTTTTCTGTCACAAAATGTACAAAATCCAAAGGACTGCACTGAGTGATTAAAGAAGTTAGATCACATTTGACTCTTACTATGAGCAACTATGAAGAATGCTGGATGGAAATTGCCATCAGAACATGGTCTTGACTTCATCTTGTCAGACTTAGACTTGTGTTGGACTTGTTACTCGACTTAAATGGTCTTACAGCCCCGCTTTGAGTAATACAGTAATACAGTCCAATGACCAAACTAACAGTGGCATTACATTATGAGATTTACCTGATTTATGTCCATGTGGATTATGGGAGCTGTGGCTCATCTGAGGCCCTGATGAAGCTATGGCGCTGCATGAGAACAATAATAAACAAGGTAAATAAGCTCCAACAAAACAGACGCATCTGCCTCTAACAAGCCAGGCAAATTATCTTTAATAAGAGTCGGGGTCAGACTGTTTTGTTACATTAGTTCTACTTTTAGTTTGAATTTTGATTTTGCAAGTACTTTTAAATTATAGGCATATAATGTTGAGCTTGATGAGGAACACCGAAATATTTTCTAACAATGAAGGCTGTGAAATTTGTTTAAATTATTTTTGGATGCATATCAATGTTTAAACCAGAACATGCAATTTAGTACAATTCAAAATATTCTTTTTTAAAGATATCTTTTCTATCCTTAAAAAACAAAAGCAAAAACATCTATAGTTATTCAGTTTTGGTAATGGTTGTGACTTTGCAGGAGTAGATGTGTCAGGAGTGACACCTAGTGAGAGGTGAGGAATAACATTTAATTATTTCCTCCATAGGTCCTCATTTAGTCTACTTTTAGGTTAATATTTATTTTATTAAATTAGGATTGTGATGATTATCTTTCATCAAGATTATCTTCTCTACCTCTGATGCTGAAGAGAGTTTTCCAGCTTAGCGATGTAGGCACTCTGTTCATTCAGCTTTCTTTAAAGGGAAAAAGTTTACATAAATAACAAAAAGGTACCAAACTTTTCACAAACTGCAGTTTAAATATATGTGTGAAAATGCTTTATGGTTTAACTTACTTTGCCATCTGCTGCATCTCTTGCTTCATCTTGACTAGTACCTCTTCTAGTTTCTCATTCTGTAATTGATAAAATGGTTGGAGATCAGTAGGCAGTGAATAGAACAGGAAACTAATTAAATCATTCTTTCAACATGATTGATGTGTTGAAAAAAAGTTATGTAACACAGGTTTATATTGTAAAATGATTGTGATGGAATAGCACTAAACCTAAAAAACAACAACATCCCATTACTTACCAAATACAAAAAAAGAAGCCTTAAAGTGTCATACACATACACAACAACAGCAACCCAGATGTATCTCACCCGTTGCTGATAATAGGTCAGCAGTCTCTTTTGATGTCTTGCCTGGAACATTATAACCTGAGAGAAGGGAAGAAAAGGGGTTATGTGAAGTCTTTATATAAATACATGGCATATATAGTAACTCAAACCATCTTGAACTGACTGAGACAGACCACATTTTATAACTGGTATAAGAACAGTTAACAAGAATGTTTTTAAAAATATTTTTTCATGAGATAGAAAATGACCAAACTTTGCTGATTTCCGAGAAGTGTTTGGTTGCAACAACGTTGATGTCGGAGAACAGGGCCTTCACCTCTGAGCTGCTCTGAAACAAAGATGTTTCACATGCCTTGTAATGATAGAAGGCTTGTTTGATTGATATCAGTCTGTTTCTAAAGTTATAATGTGTGATGTTAGGCACCTTTTAGCCACCCAAGGATGTCATTCAAATAACAGAAAAATGCTTACTTTGTCAGAGAGAGGTGATACTTGGCATTTGGCATTGCATATTAAACACTTGCCTGGATTGCCTGAAAGAAAAGTTGCAATTATATATGGACAAAAATGCATAATCTTGCTAGGCTCATAGTGAATGGTGGACATATATCCTCTAATTCGAATACAGGAACTGGGGTGTCAAAGTGCTTACGCCTGGGACCCGAAATTAATTAAGTGTAGCACTCTGTGTCTAACCCTGGAAACCAGAGCGAATTAAACTATAATCAAACACCTGACTGAGATTAGACCCATCAGAAAAAGATCCATGGCTTGTGAATATGATTAAAGGCTCACAAAGTGGGACCAAGGGACCTCCAGAAGAGTTCTTCAAGAGATCCCATATCAATTCTGAATTGTGCCATTTCACCCTTGTTTCATTTGAGGATATAGCTGCTGAATCAGATATTTCAGTCCCTCTGCTGTTATATTATAATTGACGGGAACAATATCAAGTACTGTACTGTCTTTGTAATTTCTTGTGGAAGATTGATGTCTTTTGAGAGGGTTCGGCATGGAAAAGTTTAGGTAAAGCTCCTGGCTTTAGTACCCCTATTTAAAACAGTCACTAGTTCTGCAATATCACTTGGATTCCAACAGATGTCCCTGTTTAACAACTTTCACCTGCCTGGTACTAAAGCGCAGGTATGATGCTAAACTTTTAAACACACCGGAACTTTACTAACAGTGAATATGCATCATGGACATGTTGCTACCTTTCTGATAACAGACACTACAGATGACATGTCCACAGGTGGTGACAGCCAGTTTTCTGTCAGTGCTGGGGGAAAGGAAGCAGGAATTGCAGCAGATCCAGTAAGACATTTTAAGACCTGCAAGAAGATAAGCAAGGTGAGCTCATCCCGATGTCCCCATGTTCATCAGCTCTATTCCCTTAATATAACATATAAAACACACTGTACACCTGTGTTGACATTTACAAATATTTGCATATGTCTAAATGATACAAACTAACACCGTCAGACACTGATGAGTTCAAAATGTCGAACACACGAACGGAGGTAGAAATGTAGTTTCAAATGTAGTTTGTGTTAAAAACGCCCAGCTAATGTGGAGCTGTCAAAGTCAGACAACTGTAACTTGTGAGCTGTTAGTGGTTTGACTTTAATATGTTGACGCAGAGAAACACAACCTTACATTGAACATCTGACCGAAGGAAAATAATTTCTAGGAATACAAAAAACATAAAAGGTCTACTTGGGCTACGCTCCCAATAAGGTTAGCATTAGCTAGTGCTAAGTTAACAGGCTAACTGACTTAAGTTTGTTGACTTGGCGTGAACGACTTTGGCAAACGTTAAGTGGTACGTTAAAACAATTCAAATCTCACCTTCACTGAGTGCTATAAACAAGTTTCTGCATTTCTTTTAAGTTTACAACAACTTTGTAACGCTGCTAACTCCTTTATATAATAACGTAATGTAACGTTACACGCAGATTCCGTTACTACGTTACCCACGTTGCCTACGGCATCCCGCTGCGAGTGAAGTGAGCAGTCTTCTCCTTAGTCAAACTAGCCGTCCCTATATAATGTAGTGCGTCCGTATTGTGATATTTACGGTAAATTCATTGAACCTGCTTTAACACTTTACTGTCATTCTTTCTCACTTTTTTCAGTATAAAACTCTTACCTGCAGAGAGGAGATGAAGTATTGACTATATCAACACACCACGCGAAATAACCAAATTGCGTCGCGCCGAAAATGTATTTGTTGTGTGGACGTGCGGTTTTCAGTTTTCAGAATAAAGTGTTACACAACCAGGCCCAAATATCATTTAAATTATTCTAAATGATCTTATTTCCATATTTAAATTAAATATGGAAATAAGATTAATTGCATGCTATTCACAGAACTGTTCACTGTGGATTTTTAAAATAAAGCGCCTTTAGATATCGACTGTACAGTAAATATTGTATTATATTAAAATTAATTAAAATTGAACTGACTGTCACAAATTCCACTTCAGGTTAATTCTACAGGACCTCAGGTATCTTCTCACAAACTTACAGGACTTTTCACTGTGGAAATTCATAATAAAATGCACTTGAATATTTTACTGTACAGTAAGTATCCAAGTGCATTTTATGCTCACTTGGAGCAGTTTCAATGAATTTACCGTAAATATCACAATACTACATTATAGGGGCGGCTGGTTTGACTAAGGAGAAACGAATGGCGACTCATTTGACCGCAGTGGCATCCCGCTGCCAGTGAGGCTAAAATGCTAACGTAACTTTTAATGTAGTTTTATGTATGTTAAAACTGCACTTCGTTACCAAATTACAGCCGCTTTGCTGGTAAAGTGATCTGAAATAACCGACAGCCTATTTATATTCAAACGGCTATTTTATATGTATATTCAACGGCGTGCGTTTTCTAAGTTAACGTTAGCAAGCTAACCGAGAAAACCGTTAACGTTAATATAAGCTATCATCTAACGTTGGCTAGCTCGTTTACAGTCATACAATACAAATAAAGCTCTTTTCATCAGTAACTGGTAAGTTTGACTTAATATCTGTTTTTAATCCATAAGAATCCAGACCCATAATCCTTTAAGGAAAATTATGGGGGATATACCACAGACCAAGTGGACCACATAGAACACATTTATGATGTTTTTTGTTTTTTTTAAATACTACCCCTAAATGTCAAAGATCTGTGATGTGACATATACGTTACATTATTTATGTTTATGATATCTTTAAAACACATTTTCTGCTTACAGAAACACAAATTTGCCTTTATCTTTGCATCTCCACAACATTTATCAAAATTGTGACATTAATAGTGCTGTTTAACAATAAACTATTTTTTCAGATTTGTTTTTAAGTAACAAAATACGAATAGATAAAAAAAACAAAAAAAAACAAACAAATAACCATGTGCCTTTTTGTTTGCATCTCCATAACATATATCGAAATTGTGACTTTAATTTGTTCTGGAAATATGGTGAGAACAAGTTAAATGCAATACAGGACATTAATGGATTAGAATTGTTAACCTCTTAACAAAAAATAAGCTTTTTGAAATTAGCTACTTTTTCACATTTCTGTTTCCAGTCACAGCCACATTTTGGAGAAGTCACTTCTTGTCACAGTCACATGACCACCACACCAGGGTGTTGAGTTAGCCAGGCTAGTGTTGAGTATACCTAATTTAGGGATTTAATGAGTTAAGGTGAAGCATAAAGCTGAATAATTCTAATGATTCTTAAAGATTTAAAGTGTTACACAGGTGTCACCATGGGTTGTTATGGGTTAATACATTTTGCTTGATGTTTAAAAAGTGGAAATAATAGCTAATCAATTCATCTTAAAATGACTTTTATTATTTCCCTTAGTATCGTCAATTGTGTCTAGTCATGATGAACATTGTGCATACTTGCTTATAACGGGGGCAAACAGTAATATTTGTTAATTTATTTTCCCAGAAGTGTATTCTGTTGGTCCAAAAAATGTGACAGTGAATGCAAGCCTAATGCAGTGCTGTCTCAAGGGCAGCAGAGTTGAAGAATAGCAGAAGAAACACAAAACGATTTTTGAAGAAAATGCTAGCAGTATTGTTGTTTTGGCAGCATTTTCAATATTATACAAAAAAACAACATTTTAAAAGAAGTGTTTGTGGGTTTTTTCAGCCATGCATAGTTTAAGAATCCAATATATCACAAGCTGTAATGAGAAACGTGTTTGTAGTTGTACAATATGCAGTCTACAGTATACACTTTGACTTGGACAAGTATGGGTAGGACATGTTCTTCATCAGACCAGCTTCTTAGCGATGAAGAAGTCTTTGAGTCGTTTCATCTGCCAGAAACCAACAGACAGCAGAATAGAGGTCTGCACCATGGCCCACCGTAGCACTTTACTGTTGGTGTCCTCACTGATCTGACGAAACACCTCTTCTTTCTCCTGAATGAGAGGAGGGAATATAAATGATTCAGATACATCTACCCTTTCCTCCGAGCAATGTACTTTTATGTGCTGTCATGTGATGCAATGTTTGCCGACTGGGCAGTAAAATATGTATCTACCCTTTGGTACTCCTGCTGCCTGGTGATGTACATCATCTGATCTATGAGGTGTCTGAGGCTGTTTTCCAGAGTCTCCATGTTGTCTTTGGTCTTGTCAGTGTTGGGGTCAATCGAGTGCTCTCCCATCTGGACATCCAAGTGTAGCTTCTGTACAGCATGATAGAGAATAAAGAGGAGTTATTATATTTTCATGTCTGATAAGTCTTGACTTGCAATATATTTTCGTAATGTGGTATGTATAAGTGCATGTTTTCCTCTGTTTTAAATTAATATTGTGTTTGTGTCCATAGGTCTCACCAGTCTTTCTCCAGCAAAGACAGCAAACCTTGTGGAGTTGGTTTGGAAGCACAGGTAGTGCTGACCAGAGGCATGAGCTGTGAAGGTGAATTTACCATATTTACCATAGCGTTTGGACATCAGAACCTAGAGACCAGATAATACAGTGTTAGGCTAACATTTCTTCAGCTGTGGGTCAACACATTTCAGATGTGGTTGCTTTTGGTTCTTTTTTGGTTGCTTGAGTGTTGAAGTGGAAATGATGGGTTAGTATTTTAAATGAAATCAGATATAAGCTGGTAGCATCTCCGGTGTCCATTCTTTTTGGAATTGCATAGTGCAAATTTGAAATTCTTGTACTTTACTTGGTATTTTCATTCATGATAATTGTACATTTCAGATATTTGACAACTGTTAGAAGTTAACTTTTAAGTTTAAGATTTTAAAAACTAAACCTGTGATCAGCACATAAAATATGATCCTATGTTGTAAATTTAACCACACGAAAGTATATGAACCATTAAAAAATTGATCCACCTCAGCAAGCTGTAAGATTCAAAGCAAAAAGCTGAAGTGGGGGTTTGAGACTGATATTATTATACAACAACACTAAAGTGTTATGCTGTAAGTCTTCTAAGTTTTCATTAGGACTGCACAGTTGATTTAAGTTTTACAAAAAAACGCAAAAGTGCAATGTCAGGTGCAATATCCATATTGCAGAAAGGTGTAATGTTTATCAAAGTATATGTGTCAAAATACCATCTTGAATTAAGTGTTGTGGCGCTGCAAAGTGTCCCAGCCTGCAAACCTTATTTTCTAGACTTTAGAAAAGTTGTTAATGGATATTCTCGCAAAAAACAAACAAACCATGATTTCATTTAAATATATTTTTCAGCTAAATTGAGAGTAAACATGCAAAAAATGATCACTCTCTTCGAAATCATAAATGATATCACTATTAAAATATCAGTTAAAATAAACGCAATTATATATATTTTTTCAAAATCGTGCAGCCGTAGTTGTCATCAATTAAATTGTGCAGTGGTAACGATGTGTTAAATGCTTTTCATCCTTATTTGGGTTTGGGTTTGGTTCAAATGGGGAAACCATTCAGCATGTTTTTGTGGCCCTGGTCTGTAAGAAACCTCTCCTGTGAGTGCCGTACCTCATGGTTTGGGTCTCTGACTGTCACAGTGACACCAAAGTGAGGGGAGTTGGAGAACGCCTTCATATCCCAAGGCTCCAACAAGAAATATCCTGGAGATAAGATACAGTCTCATATGAGTGCATTCATATAATCACACAGTGAAGTCATTGTCAAGCTTGTAACATTTGCAGTAAAGATTAGATTAAACATGAAGAGGCGATTGAAAGTATGCATTTTATTTTGGGATTGTTCAGTGCTTCTCTGTACTATAAATTGAAGGTTCTTTATAATTCCATGACTATTTGTGGTTGCAAACGCACAGAACAAATCCATTTCACAAAAACAGCAAGTAATGACCAGTTTGGAGTCATAAATGGCTTTTGCACTCGCTGAAATAAGAGACACACAATCATGGAGGTACATTTAATAATACTGTGTGATTCAACAGTCACGTGGCAGTTCACAATACAGTTTTCCAAATCTAATTCAACATTCATTACCTCTGTTGAGGCCACTAACGACACTCAGGAGGAATATTCTCTCTCCAGGACTCACCGCTGACCAGCATGTCTTCAGGAATCTCCTCGATGATGCATTTTTCCTCCTGCTCCCCGAGATCAAAATACATGGCTGCTGCCAACATCAGGTAACACTGAAGGAGGAAGCCAATGCCTCGCAAACCCATTTTCAGTTTACAATGAGCTATTAAATTACAATACAATTGACGGTGACCAAATGTTTGGCCTGTAGCTTTAGTTGACTTATTTTTTGTAGAGCTGAAATTTCTAACTCAAGGTTGAGGTATTTTTGTTCAACTAGAGCTGAACACACATCCTATATCGTGTATTCGAAGTGAGAGGCTATAAGGGAGACCGTCTGAGTGTGAGAAACTCACAGGTGCTGTTTTATCTGACGAGACATTCTGGTCTTTTTGTGACTGGTTCAACTGGGAGCCAATAGCAAAGCAGCTGATAGTGACTTGGACTGACTGATACAGATAATCCAACAGTGTCATCATAGCACACAAACATGAAAGTAAGAGTAACTATCTTGCAGCATTTTCTATTAAAATGATACAGAAAATATCTACCAATTAATTTAAGAATGTAAGTGCTTTGGAACTTGGGATTTAAGGGATAGTTGTTGTTTTTTAAATAGGGTTTTTAAGTACTTCTCAATAGTCAGCGTATGCCCTACAGCAGATGGCGGTCTGCATGATCCCAATTTGGAGAAGCAGGCAGGAGTAAGGGCACAGACGTTAAGCATTGTACTGCTGTGAACTGGGGCAGCAGCATAAAAACATTTTAACGACTTAAAAAAGCCCCTCCGTTAAAAAACAAAACAAATACAAATTATCAGTGTAAGTGTTTGCTGTATTTAGAATATTTGAACTGCTTTCTTCCAGTCAGACAGCCCTGTTTGTGCTTGGGGCATGCCAGCTGTAAGCTACTGTCGGTAATATTCTCGGCCCCACTTAAAAAATCAAAACTATCCCTTTAAGCATGTTAATGTTAATACTGCAATAGACTTATTCCCTCTGCCAAGAGCTTGCTCTGTATTTACCAAACTAAATCGAAAGTAATACTGTAGATGCTGAACTGTGCCCTAAGGGGATAAATCACAAGCTACAACAAGATGCAAGATGAGCAAATAACATATCCAGAAAAGTGTTGATCTGGTTTGCTTGTCCCTCCAGGGTAAGAATATGTATGAGCACGATGTACTGTGGTTTGGTGATTGATGATTGATTTTGACAAATTAGACGAATGCGTTTCTCATCTGCCCTACTGACTTAATTTTTGTATTTTTTTTTTTTTTATTCCTTTTAAAATATAATGTTCAACTTTTAACCTTTTAAGAAGAAAGGATTACGAGTGTCTGTTACTACAGTATGAAAGAGAGTTCAAATGTCTTTGGGATTTGAGTGGAAATCGTAATCCAGACCATTACATACAATAGTTGCCATATGCTAACCCTAGATGAGGTCACTTATAAAGTAAACCCCCGCACACAGAATAAGCCCTTCTCATATTTAGCATCTGCAAAATGTGTTACTTCTCAAAGTCAGCAAAGAGTCAGAGTCCCTTCTCCTCCCACACTTCAGTAGTTCAGTAGTAGTAGTAGTAGCAGAAAGTGTGAATATTAATCAATACGTTAAACTATCAATAATAATCTTCAATTCGTGGTGAACCACGTATTAGTTCTACGCCTTACCATTCAAAAGTTTGGATTCAACTTATATTGATGTTGCTCTTCTTCCTTTCCATAATAGCTATTTTAAAAGAGATTAAAAAACTGTACAATTCAGACACCAAATGTATTATTTGAATTAAAAATAGTTAAATGATTAAAACTTTCATTTGTCGATGTCCCCTTAATGTTGCATGATGGGGGAAAATACTATTGCAACCTTTTTTCTTTTTCTTTTTTTTTAAACCCCAAAATACCCTTCAATTTTTAATTAGTTTTCCAGCTCTGAAAAGCGTATGTGACCCTATATCATTATTGAACCACAATGATGCTATTAGTCTCTAAATGTTTTGGGAAGCCATTATTCTTTGAGCCCTCTGCAGTCTACTCAGTGGTTAGACTGAAAGGTTTAAACTGTGTCAGTCCATAGTATGCTGGGATGATCTTCCCTGATCCAATTCCAAAAGAAAACTGTCTATTTCCATTGTGAAGTCTGAGGGATTAGTGTTTTAGTAAAATGCCATTAATTCCAGCTTTTTAAAGTGCACTTTACAAAGAAACCTGTTCCTATTTAAATCTGCACAGATTTGAATGCCCAGCTTCCAATTTCTTTGATCAATTACTGGTGATTTCTTTTATTCCTATTGAACTGCGCTCATAGGTATCTTTGTCTCTGGTGGAACCATTGTACGTTGTTATGTTCTCCATGTACAAATCATCCCTTTTTTAATGAACCCTTCATACAAAATAACATCTGTTTATAAGCGTCTGAATGTACCCAATTAAGCTTCTGTGGCGGGTGATTCCAAACTTTTGAATGGCACTGTAATACTGTATACTTGGCGTGTACTTTACAATCACCTCTCTGTCACTTAGTTGATGAAATTACTGTTAAAGAAAGCCAGAAACCGGATGTAGTCCCGTTTCTCCTGATTCTCTGTCTCAGTAATTTTCCTCTCCCTCGTCGTTCAAATTGGAAGGACCTTTTGCACCAGATGTTAAGTTCTTATTACTGTTGAATCTGTCATCTGCAGTATGCCTTCTATGTTGCTTGGTGGAAAGGAGGGGGGATCATAAGTGATTTTACCTGTTTTAAATATTTCCACCAATATCATTCACTAAAGAAGCCATTTTTCAATCTGTTTAAAATTGTGTTGTCTTCATCCTGCCAAGAAACCTTTACGTGTAGCTGTTGTCTGCTCTGCCTATTAAATGGGACTCCCTCATCATAGTGGGATGTGCTGTACTGGACATCACAGCATGACGTGTGCTGTGAGATTTCAGGCCATGTGAGCTAAATCAACATTTGGTGAACTGTTTTAAATACTTGGTGAGCACATTCATCAATTTTATGACTAACACTTCATCAGGGCAAATCCAAGCCAACACCGCAGCTTGAACTCAGGTCATCCAGTTAAAAGCTTTTCTCTCGACACTCAGTTTGATCCTGCGGCCCCAGTGTTAGTAATATGACCTTGGGAGCTCAAATATAAGTAAGTCTAAATGTGTGCCTTGGATGTAAAGACGTCAGACAACGTACTGAGCAGAGGCAGTAAAGATAAATCAAAATCATGGACTGTGAACTGACTTGACTTCAGATATACATAATGTAGTATCTTTTCTTCTGAAAAGTTGCAAAGAGGCCCACACTGCATCAAGATATATTTACATTTTATTGACCATAAAGAAAACAAACATTTTTTTGTACAAAAAAACTTTGAACTAATATCTCCATAACAAAAAAGGCATACAACACATTACTTTGACATTTGGTATACTGTACACTACAGGTTAAAATCCTGTCAATAAATATATTCTTCGTCTTCAGGAGAGCAACCATAATGTCTCAATAACATTATGTTTTGAAAGTGGGGGAGGATTGTACATTAATTTAATTTCCCGACTCACTCTTCTAATTCTGTATTTCTGCTAATGGAAGGATTGAGGCATCATGTTTTCCCCTGTGTCAGAGCTGAAATTATTTGGATTTAACATGTATTTCTTGGATATTGGATCTTGAGTATCATTTACATGGATTTATTTCCAAATCCGCTTGATAGAAGCTCCTGTAAACTATAATCCAGTGCCAAACAAATTAAGCCCAATTACAATGTGAAAATGTGTTTTTACTCAATGGCTATGTTTCAAACTGCACTGTTCCATCCCCACACAATTTAGATAATCTGTCAAAACTGAATTGGTGTCTAATAGCTTTTTTATTTTTTTTTTGCCAAACTACACCTCTCTAGTGCTGTCAGATCTATCACTGTGACTTGAGGATGAGACTTTCTGCAGTTTAAGAGTTTCCACAAACATAGGCCATAGCCTGGGAGGAAATAAGGAAGTCATCATATTTTTGCCTCATGTAAAAACATTGCAGACCTTTTGTTGTTGTTTCTTCGTCTTCGTCCTTTCCTCCCCTTCCTGTCTTTCCTGTCTTTCTTCTCTCTCCTCTCCCTCCTCTCTTTCTTCTCCCTCCTCTCCTGGCTTAGTCATAAACAGTTGTCGGGGAAGCACTTCCTGCCCTCCTCCAGCAGAGGGCAGGCTAATCCGTTGTTGGCTGAGTGCATTATGACATAGCGTGTGCGGTGCTGCACGCCTGAGTCTCCACACTTGCCTTTGCACAAACCCCAAGGAGACCACACTGACACCTCGCAGTCCAGAGGGGTATCTACAGAGAGGGAGAGAGGGGGGCGGGGATTATAATCACATTGACATTGTGGCTTGGTTCATAATTGTGGAAAGTTATTGCTTTCTCGCTCTTGTTCCTGTTTAAAAAAAGGAGGAATCCTTTTTCAAAATATTGTAGTAATGATTCACATTTTATTGGTATTATATAGTATAATATGAGAGTTTTCTTTATTAAGTGCAAAGGGGAGGAATAAGTCATACAAGGGAAAATCACTGCTCTTCAACACTTATTTGTCTGTAGAAAAGTGAATAAATGAATGATAGAGAATGCAAGAAATGGTGGCATGCTGTGTGTGCAGCTCTTTATGAACCTGTAGCTCCTCAGAGATTTTTGGCAGTGGTTGTGCTGCTGAAGTTCTGACACTGATTTGGAGCCTTGCTTAAAGGCACCTCAGCTGCAATACAGGGAAAGGGAGCTCATCACTGAAGTCTAATGTTACATCATGTACTTTGTAGGGCATGGTGAACTTGCTGGGCTACCTCAGCCAACCTTGTTGTCAGCTTCCATACAACTTATTTGTATAACAGACTTGTTGGTTAAAGAGTAGAAAAGCAGAAGGATGGGAGGTGACGTAGATGCTACATGGATGGGTGTTTGGATGGAACAAGCAAGTCAAGTCTCCCTTTACCTTCTGAGGGAAGGATTAGATGATACAATGTGTAAGAAGCAATGGCGATTTATCGTTTTTTTGCATTTTACAGGTAAATTCTAGAGCAGGTGTTTTCTAATCTTTAATGAAAGTTGTTGCTCAAGCCCTGGGGAGAGGGCGTAAAACAGACAGAGGGATTAATGGAGGAAGGGTAGGATAAACAGACATAGGGGCAGGATGGAGCATTTGGATCAAGGCAGGAAACCCCAACAGATTCCTGGCCTCCCTCTGTTGTTTGTTGATGGGTAGCCAAGGGAACGGACTTGTAGTCTGTGATGCTGAGTCAAACCTTTACAGTCACCCTGAACACTGAATCTGATTACCACACTGTCATCTCTACTGCCAGGTTGACACACAATCTGTTTCTTTTTACCCGCTTCAAAAAAAAACTTTCCTGGTCAAGTCATTTGTTTAGATTTTCTGTGGTGAAATATGTTTTTATAAAAGCTTATTTTCCCCACTTAGGAGAGCATCAGTCACACAGACAGGTTGTTTGACTGCTGCATTGTTGGCTTTACTTCTGGTTTGACACACTCTTCGTCTTCATTTTTGCCAAGCCCTCTTTCTATTCTTACTAACAGTTTTTTTTTTTTACTGTTACCACTAATCTGTACAACAGGGAGTCTTAAATGTTAACAATCTGGGAACCAACATTAAATAAACCCAGCTTCGCCTTATGGATCAAGATCTTGTTAAATCACACACGTCTGCATCCTATTTTGGGTCGTGACCTAAACGTTGCTGTGCAGAATTTCCCCTTAGATTTTTCTTTAAATGCTGAAAATCACTTTTTCAGTCTCTCATTTTGAGAATTTTCCACTGGATGCCAGATGTGCCCCTGGCATTTTGTAATGCCCTGCCCTCACTTGGCTTCTCTGGTTTCTGGTTGGAAGTAATTGGGTTTGTGTGTGGCCTGTAATGGTTCCCAAATGCTCTCATTTGATTCAGCAAAAGACTAATACCCAAGCCTACCCAATCCTAGCATTGTGAGAAAATCCTACATCAGTTCTTTCGCACAACTTAGCGATTAAATGTTTATTTTCTTTTTAATGTATATATTATTTGATCAGTGCAAGCGTAATGAAGAACGGCATTCGAACGGTGGATGCAAACACTGTTTACATGTTGATGAGGGGTGTCACGGTTCTCCAAATCCATGATTCGATTAGAGTTTAGATTTTAAGGTGATGATTCCATTTTTTTATTTTTATTTTTAAACTTGAGTCGAGATTCGGTTCTTTCAAAAGATGGACTACATGGTAATTTTCTGGTGTGTGCCACACTAAGGTCATATGGTCAAATATCCGATTTGCTTTTGATTTTGGAAATTTAAATTATTAATGTTTTACTTGGAGAATATTCATATTTTAGTTTTAGTATTTAGTTTTTTTGGCCTGGTACTTAAAGGTAACTTGTGTAGTTAAACAGTGTGATGTTTGTGACAATTCTACTTTACTTTGTCATGTTTCTTCTGTTTAATTCACGATCGGTGTGTTAGTTATATGTTGCTGTTGCGATAACTTTAGAGAGTTGTAAAATCCTGACCTTTATTGTCATCAGTCATTTATGTTATCATGCAAGTGCCCTATGCTCATCAACACACCGCATGTTAGTGTTTATTCTCCTCAGACTTACTTATGAGCGTGTCCTCAATCTCGTTTCCTGTTGGCAGTTGGTTGGACTGGGTGGGCTCCACAGGCAGGCTGATGATCTGATTGGTCTTCTTTATCTTGGTCAGCGTTAACTTGGCGATGGGCGGCAGGTGCTTCAGGCGGGGATAGTAAAAGGAGTTGGCAGGGTGGCTAGGGAAGGAAGAAGTGATCTATGGAGGGGAAATGGACAAGGAATAACAGTTTATAGCAATGTCCTTTAATTATATCAAAGGGTTGCATGAATCTTGGCAGACGTGCTGTGCATTTAGGGTACTAAAATGTTCATGTCCCTGTACACCCGATTAGTTATTTTTGGCTTTAAAACAATGTTGTACTTGGCTCAGGCTGACCCACCTGTGTGATTTTGTCCTGTGGGATGGTCTCAAAGTTTGGAGAAGAGAAGGTGAACCCGCTGTCAGTTCCTGCATCATATGGGAAAAGCTCCAGTGACACGTTCTCTTTCCAGCGGTCGCCATCACACAGGTCGAAGCTCTCCACGCCTACAAACCAGTCCGGGCTTGGAACGAGACGCACAATAAACGACAGCTGCAAATAGAGAGAAGGAAGTAGAGCGTGGGGAGGGAGATGGAGCGTAGAGAGAGAAAAAGAGAAAGAGAAGGAAATGAGGAGGTGGGTTTGATTGAGATGGTGATAAAGAGACAGAGGAGAAAGACATGGGTGGAAAAGAGAATAGAAAAGGATTTGTTAGTTTATGCTACCATATATTATTTGACTTTAGTGTTACTGTTTAACTGCACATTGTGTTATAGTGTGGGCTATTGTGCTTTGGGTTAAAAATAATGTAATTAGGTTACTTGCAAATGGAAGTTAAAACCATTATGCACTTCATTGTTTTTATCATTATTTATACTCTTGATTTATCTATTCATTTAACCTTTACAGCAAAGGAACTGATAGAAATAATTGGATTTCTTTGGAAGTTAAAATTAGCTTAATAACTTGGTTTTCGATACAAACATCCATACATCCTACCTGTGTAATTAAAGTACACCATGAATTTAGTTTTGCTTTCCCATGACATTGTTTGAATTGTGACAGATGGTTTAAAAAAGTTTTGAAATCAATGCAGCAGAACTGGAGATTTCTTATTTTTTTTAATTGTCTCTCTTGTCAAAAGTTGCTACAATGTCTACATTACCCACAATGCAATTCAACAGCGGACAGTCTGGTTTGGGTGTACTATGCTAGTAGCGGTTAATGTAGCCTGAAGCAGAGATGAGAAGCGGGTATCAGAGGTCTGGTAAGCTCACCACTTTCCAACTCAACGCCGCCAGATTTTTTTTAATCGTCAAAGGCGCTCAGCCCTTTCCGTAGTCCAATAACTCACCCATAACTCTGTACACACGTGGTATTGTGCAAGCACCAGAGTACATTTTGTGTTGGTGAGCATCTTTTGTTTCCAACTGGCATTTTTTTCATTTCTCCCACCTCCAAACCACACTTTTGCCTCCTCATCACTCTGTCTCGTCTCTTGTCCAAGCCTAACATTGCATTTGGTAAGACGTGTCCCTAACTTTATGACCTACCCCGAGACTCATCAGTAGGAAGTTTAACAGCCAGATCCTGCTGAGCTTTACATAATTCATTGAGACGTAAATTAAGCTTACTGCTTTTTGGAAGCTCTCTTTGGGGTGTAATATATGTGGAAAAAAACAGCTGTAGCTGGTTTTATAGTTACATTAACCGTTTTACTGCATCAACCTAGTAAAAAAAGGCACAATGCAACGTCTTTCTCATAATCTAATGCTTTTTACATTCAACTGTTAGGATCTATGTAACAAGTTTTTACTTCACCAAGAAGACATTCAGTGCATTAAGTTAAAATTTAGTTGTTGTTTTTTCTCCTTTTTATAGTTTTGGCTGAAATTACTTGAGACAACAACTCAATGTATTCTCACCAATGGGTTGGTGTGATTTTTTTTACCGAAACTGAATTGGCTTTAGGAACCAAAGCAACCCTTTTAAAGTTATGAAACCACTACTTCATACATTAATACTGGATGCAGTTATTTCAATGATGTAGAACATGAGTAAGGAGCTTTCCAACAGGATCCAAACACCAGTCTCTTGGGTCACATTGTCGGGTTTGTTTGAGCTATCCACTTCCCCTCCCGCCCGCACTTAATGCATCTTTGGTCTGTATGCTACTATAGTGGATTCTGTGGGATAGCTACAAAATTTTAGTGCATTTCTTTTCATACCAATAACTATGTACAAACCGTGAGAACAGCCTGAACAACTTAAATGGAAATAGCTTCACTACAGAGATCACAGGGGTAACCATGCCCCTGATCTTATTTAACCCAGGTATGTTTAACATTTATTTGGAAGTTAAACAAAACTTATCGCACCCAAAATATTATTATTATTATTGGGCACTGCTCAACTACAGTGAGTAGGTGGGAAAAAGGTGCTAAATAGGACCTTTGCAAGGTACAATGGATATTCCTACAATAAAATAATTCTTACAAAGACTTCCATTTTCACTTCTAAATAATGAATTTATAGTATGGTCAAACTGATAATATGCATGATCTGTGCACTTGATTGTGAGGCTGTCTTGATTAGAAGTATAATATCATTATATTTTATAAGAATAATTGCTAAAACTACACATGAAGATAAAAAACAATAGCAATGATTGGTAACATTTTGATCCTTTAGCCCCCTAACCTCGGCTCAGAAAAGCAACGCAGCACCTTGTTATACATATTGACCCCTCTGCAGAAGGCCTCTTATATACTCCATGCCCTGACCCAGACTGAAGGAAACCAGGTGTTGAGAGACTTACATATGAGTGTCTGGCGAAGACCTCAAACTCAGTGTTCATCTGGCCGGTGCCTCCCATAACAGCAGGAGCGGAGAGGATCCCATAAACGCTCTGGATGCGTTCGCCGGCCGCTTCGACTTCCTTCATCAGCGTCCAGGCCTCGCCTTTCTCAGCAAACTCCCTCACTCCATTGCTGGCAAACTCATTACGCTGCCACATGTGGAAGTCAGAGCTGTGGGTCACCCCTAAGAGTGGAAAGAGGGGGAAACAAAGTCAGTTGTTGCAACAGGCATTAGTGTATATTATATTGGCCAAATGAACTGCATTAGCCAGTTTATATATTTATCTACAAAAGTACATAAAAATGAGGTTGTATTTCCTATTGATGTCAGTCAAGTAGTGTAACTTAATATTTTGTCATGTCTTAGGGGGATTTTTTGAGAAAATCAGAGGCATTCAATGGGAAGAAATATTTAATAATAGGATACATTTCTAACCAATTGCATCCTGTATACTGACCTATCAGGAAATGATTGTGTTTTTGTATTTACTATAGATTTCTCTGTCAGTGATTTTCTACATTAGCCACCCGTGGCTCATGCAGTACTGTTATATATCTGTTGCTAGTACTGTGACCAATGAGAATACAGTTCTCCAGCTCTCTGTGCACTTACCAATGAGGTTTGACCACTGTGCAGGGGGCCGGTAGACAGGATACTGTTTAGGGAAAGCTGCCTGGGTCCACTTGCCGGTAAACGTTAGCCTGTACTGGGCAGTTTCTGATGCCGTGCACATGGGGACGTCAGTAGGAACTGGCATCAAATGAACGCCTTGGTCCAGTGTCAGCATCATGACAATCAGGTGGTAGAGTGCCTGAGAGATGGAGAGGATGTTCCTTGTGGTGTCCATGATGGTGATTAGGGTAGATATAAGGACCTGAGGGAGTAAAGGGAAAACAAAAAATGGAGAAAAGTCAGTAAAAGCATTTCTATCAAGCTACGTGAATATAGCTGCAAATGTATACAGGTTTAATCGCCACATTACGCACACTTTTTCATGCTTTCTGATCTTCTGATGTAACACTTTAAGAGGTTTGGTTTGGGACACTTTTACCAGCTGTTACCATAAATGTCTTTATTCTAAGTGTTCAACTGATTTTATTCTGCCTAAGAGGATTCCTTCACTCTTTCTTTTGCACACTCACTTCTTCTGTTCGTTAGTTATCATTTGTCTTAATAATTATGACATTTTTACTTGTTCTTTTTCTGTCTCATCTGATACATGACAAAACTTTTAAGGAGAACTGGTGAAAGGGCAAAGCGTCTGGCTGCAGCGTCAGTGTCGAGTGGGGCATGTGAGTCAGAGGGAAAATATCTCAATTAAACATGCTCCACTGTTTTTCCACTGTTTTGACTTGTAAACTCAGTTAAACAGTGTTGGACAGGCAGAATTGCATTCATTTAGATGCAAATATGGAACGTTTGTGGTTTGTAGTTACAGTTTGGTGAGCTCTACATTCCTGCATTAAATGATAAGGCTATGCCAGCTGACTTTCATAACTTTGGATACCTCATCATATCATACTCAGCAGCTACTTGGCACTCATCCTGCAACCTCCCTGAACTCTTCCAATGACTCTCGGCTGGTTTGACTAGCTCATAGTGTCCGATCTTTCTCATTTAACAGTATGAGTAAAAAGTCCTTATGCATATGTGTGGGAAGCCCTTGATTAATGAACGTGCTAAATGTTCCCCTGTGGGACATGCATTCATTTTGTATGAAGCACATCTTTGCCTCTGAGAGGTATGTACATGAATAGCATGAAATAGAGTGACATTGCTGTGTCAAGTGGACCACTTGACATATTAAATTCTGCTTTATGAGAGTTAATGGATGTGGAGACTTTCTATCCTTTAAATCAAAGTGGGTGCTATTATACTTTACAGATTGTCACAGAAGTAGAGCGGAATGTGAGATGTTTGCATTTCACTGCAAAACAAATTCCTCCTTAATATAACACAGAACACTCATTTAAAATCTACACTTCTTTGTCAGGTGTTTGCTTACTTTTACCTGAATATTGCAAACAATTCCCCAGTTACAGAAACGATCTCCAGTAATTACACATGCATACTTAGTAGCCTTCTATAATACAGCTGTCATTTCCTTGAATAGACCGATATCTGTGCTGCCATGTGGCGACAGGATGAAGATGTGGTGTAGAGACTACTCACTGATTTTGCCCAGTGTTCCAGATGAATGGAGGGTTGCAGCAGATGAGTTGAGAGGAGGGCTGGAAGTGAGGCGAAGGGGAGAGGAGAGCGGTGGATGTGGCTGTCGAGGAGAGTGACTGCGAGCCTCCAAGTCCTCTTTCGCCTATTTATGTCCTTCAGGAGGTTCACCCCTCTCTCCTCCCCCCCTCCTGCTCCACTCCCCCGTCAAGCTTTCTTCACTTTTCTTTCAATACTTTCTATGTGCTTGTCAGTGACTTCCCTGCCCCCTTCATGCCCTTTGACTTTGGCTCTCCCTCCTCCAGCCTCCTCCTCCTCTCTCTCCTACTCTTTTTAAATAGCCTATTAACTGGCTAATGTGTTCAGCAGTTCTGGATGCACTGCCAGAGGTCCTGTGTAGCTCTGTGGGTTGCGTGTCATTTCACAGTGTGATACTGTAGGTCTCTATATCTACAAATATGACTAATGAGGCTAATAATGTACTCTCTCAATGTCTCTTGGTCGGCTTTTTAAATTACAACTGAGCTGCTAGATCCAATCCCGGCACAGCTTTTTAAGTCATGTAGGAAGTTATATTGCCTGTGTCACAGGCAATTTGCATAACTCCTTTTAATGTGTTTTTCAGGGCCTCATAAAGTCAGTAGAGTTGAGGATTAATCCAGCAAAATATCGAGGAATGAAAATGTTTTAAATATAAAGAAGCGCATGTTTTGGCGGCAAAGGGTGAAGGTTTAGCAAAACCTTACACCTTTAAGTTATTTCAGTTGTGTTAAATAATATTAACTTGGATTTTTACAGGACTAAATCAGTGATTTATCCATTTACCTTTTAATTGTGCATACATTTTCTGAACTACTCCACCATTTTTTCCCTACCATCCTGGTAGCAGTTCACTTCATTTGTCATTATTTTGTTTAAATGACACAGTCACATTGTAATGCACTTAGGGCTGAAACCCATTATTATTTTCCTTATTGATTGATTGCATTAACCAGTTGCTTATTTGGTCTAAAAATGTCTGGAAAAAAAAGAAATGATGTTTCTCAAATATTTAGTGACGGCTTAAAAATCGCTTGCTTCTTCTGAAAAGCAGTCCAAAACCTACATTATCAAATTACATTGATATAAACTAGTGAAAAGTAGCAAAACCTCCAGCTTCAGATACGTTTTCTCTTGATTGGCAAATTAAGCGACCGTTCTACATCTGAATGCAGTTGCAGAAACAAATTATTTCTGAAAACTAGTGATGCAGTGGACACTACCAGCATTTGAGATTTAAAAGTTGCTGCCATAATCAGTAGTTAGAAAATTAGCTAAAATTGGATATTCTGGAAAACATGAATGTGATTTTTTTTCAGCTGCTGACTATAAAGTATGACATTGGCATTTTAGGATGTTGAGGCAGGTGTATTTAATTCACTTTGTACATCTTTGACAACAACATGTCAAACCTCATTATTATATTCAAAGTGATGCTCGCAGTAATGCAATAAATTATGATTTAAATCTTAATTAACAGATTTTCATCTTTTTAGCTGTAATTTCAAGCGTTCATCACACATTTTTGACAAATAAAGACAAGAAATAGTGTAAACAAAGTCACAAAAACAACCCTTGCTACAAACATGAAGTGTTTGTTGTCACATTTGCGGGAAAAAAAACTTGTTTTTACTGGACATGAACAGTCCATGTAGTGTCTCTGAGTGTTTTACAATGTGTGATGTGTGACTACCACACCCACAGGCAGCCATGATAACAGCTGCTCTTTTCTTCCGGATCCTGTGTTGTGTTGTCTTTAATCTCTCAGCCAGGTAATAGAGGGTATTTATTTATTTATTTTGCTTTACTTACTGAACTGAGGCAACACTCTACACACTCACGTGCAAACACAAATCTGTGCCAACATGCTGAATCAGGCCACATCTAATGATTTCCATATGGTCACATGCCTAACACAAACTACACACAGACCAGTTGCACTCAATCAGCCTCTCTCAATTTCCAGGTTTTATTGTTTAGACTTTAGAGTCCAGTCTGCTTTCAGTCAGTGGCATTTGAAAGGGGGAAAATTAACTCATCACCGCCCTCGTAACTCCTGCACAGTGAACAGTGCTGTACTGTATTTGGTTTCATTGAGAGTAGTAGAGCGAAATGAGAGAAAAAAGCAGCATGAGCAATAGGGCTGAAGTGGGTGACTTTGAGAGTGCTTCTGGCTTAATTCATGAGGGAAATTCACAGGTACAACACAGGTTGTACCTTAACACACTGCATCATCATGGTAGAAAGCAGTAGGTTGCAATATTCTCTAGAAAAACATAATTTGTCTTCATGTGTCTGCAGATATTCACATTGCTGCAGTGTCCTGGATCAAAACCCTAAATCTAAACCAACTCCTGGTCTGTTGCTCTGCTGCAGAGCTCCGACCCTTGAATTGCTAAATTGGCCCACAGGGATCAGCAAAGTTATTACAGTAGGAGTAGCAGCAGTAGCAGTAGTAGGTATCTTAATGACATTTAGATTGATGGACCTGCTAGTTGAGAAAACAGTCGCCAATCAAGGTCCAGTTACACACTGAAGTTTGCTTCGTTGTCATGCAACTGTCAAAGACTTGTTAATCAATTCCAGTATTCTGAACAGTTTTAAGGCCTTTATGCCAAGTTGATCTTCACAGTTAATTCCTGATCTAAAGATCAGTTAATGTCAATACAATCTCCACTCAAGCTCCACTTAAGCTGAACTTTTAACCGTGTCACTCAAACTGAACTATATGTTTATTGCCAGTCCATATTTATTTAATCGTGTCATTTCTATATCATAGATAGATAGATACTTTATAAATCTGCAGCATAAATCTAGAAATATTTGATACCTTGCTGTGTAAATGTTGAATTTTTATAGTAAACTCACATTTAAGTACAGTTTTCTATCTTTTTTTCTTTTTTTTCCCTTGTTATTTTTTAGGGATTATTATAGACAGATGTGACAGGCTTTCTCACACATACACTGTCCATGGCTTCAGCATGTGTTATTGCCTCCTCTGTTGCTGTAGCGAAGGAAAGCTTCACAGTGGAATGAATGATGGCCTATTTTTGCTTTATGTTTTCAGCACGTGACTGAAAACGTATAGGAAAGTCTTGATTCAGAAACACTCTGGAACCGGTCTGACATTATGGTGTGTTTGTATAGGAAAACGGCCGGTCGTATACGTTGTTTGAGAGGAAGCTGTAAAAACCCTGGAATCAGGAGAGTCTGAGAGAATATAGGTCAGGAAACACCACCAGGGCCGCTAGCCAAAGAGGAGAGTCTGGCACGTGTCTACAGCTGCAGTGGGAGTTAAGGATGTGGGTATATATTGTGGTGGGAAGCTGGGAGTACAGTTGGAATCCTATATATTCCAGTGGCAATAACGTTATGTGGGTAGGATTAGTCTCCAAAGGATGAGGTCAATATACCATTGAGTGTTTAAACCAGTGTCTGAAGTTAGCATAATTCCTGTGTTCATCTGAGACCTTATACTTATTCAATACAGGTTTGTATCTTATTAAAGCGTTAAGAAATTAGACACTAGAGATAGGCCGATAGGTGATGTCATTGTCTATCGCGATGGCTGGCGGTCATTGACCACTGAGCCCAACATCGTGATTTAAAAGCCCTCCCAACCCCAAACACCTACTACATACCAACACTGGGGCACAGGTTTGCAGTTGCATTCATTGCATGCTTGAAAAGTAACAATTCCTGTATTTTTAACCATGCACAGATTGGATTGGACAATGGATTTTGTGAGTGCAATTGAAAGTTTGAACTAATCAAAAGTATAGGACAATTTATTCAATATTTATTCATGGAACTAATTCAGTCTTCAGTCTATTTTTATAGTCTATACAATGCATTTGTTTCTGAAGGAAGAACATCGTGATTGAAAAAATGACATAATTTTATTCATAATGGTGGGTAAAGCTACTGTAGCAGGTTTTGTATCGATGTGATTTGATCTGTTTTGATGACTCATGCAGATATTATCGTCCATTGTGATGTTTCACTGTCAACATCCCCATGCCAATTCAGCAGACATCCCCAAACCCTATAATGCACTATCACCATCACAGTGTGGTGATTTAGTTTACATTCAGATCATAGATTGTGCCTTTATCCGTTGTTATTATTACTAAATTCAAAGAAAGCTCCAATCAGTGTTAATAGGGCCCCACAGGAATGAGTTCTTAAACCTGGAAAGAAGTTAGCATTTTAACCAATCAAACTCAATGAGGAACATGAATGTGTTGGTGGTTAGATGCCTGAAATAAGGTCTGTGCTTAACACAAGCTTAAGAGCTGTTCGGTTTTTTGTACCACATTCACTTGTGAATTTGGAGTTTTTACGTGTCCTTAAAAAGGCGATTTCCAACAAGTGGCTAAATGAGACTACAGTGGTTGTCGGGGATATTAAACGTCATCATGCCAGACACAGACAGGCACTCTCTCTAGTCCTCCTTACAGTCTCTTGTTGTATTATCCAGTCCTCTTGCAAACTCTTGTACATTGTAAATTATCTAAATAAACAATTTATTAGGCTATGGATTAGCTAGCTTGTCAGAACAGCTGGTTAGCTTGTCTGAGCGTGTCTTAAGGATAACGGTAGTGACGTTTAAGTCATGAGACTGTTGTGTAGTTCACTGTAGCATAACGTTAGCTTTTTACTTCTGTCGGCTGCATTAACGCTTCAAACTTAATAAAAGTGGTGTTTATTTGTGAAGATTATCCTGCTGAACAAAGCATCAGAAACATGTGTTTTGCCACACAGTTTATTTTCTGCAAAAATCCAATAGGCAAATTCTCAATAGAGCCCATGGCAATATGACTTCCGGGTTAGCCTATAAAAATATGTCAAGTGGTTTGCTTTCTATTGACTGATGGATAGAAACTTGTGTCCTTAACCTGCATTTCCTGCAGTTATTTTGGCACTGTTTAGGAATTAAATGTCCAGAGCCAGTATGAACTGATGAGCCAAGTGTCTGAATTGGACATGACCTTTTTTCGAAAAAAAGTCAGCACCAATATTGTTTTTTGTAGAGTTCTTACATAATTCAAAACCTGAATCAGCCGGTTCACTACGTGCCCTTGGCTGCACCCACTAACCTCACCAGTGTTTCATATCAATAAACGTTGTGTAATAGATTAAATCCTTTTTATGTGCAGGCACAAACTTTCATTGCTAAGAAATATTATCCAAAAACTGATTTACAAGCTGGAATTGACTTATTTGCCAGGTAACATCATTGAACTTTCTAACAGAAACTGGAAGTGAAGCTGAACACACCGACTTTAGTGGCCGCACGAATGTCAAGATGGTGAAGGCCGCCAAGGGGCCACCATATGTCAACCCAATGGACCAGAGAGCCTGTAAACAAAACAACAGAGTTTGTTGTTGTTGGGGTAAAGGCCAGGGTTGCTATGGTGACAGAACGTGAGGTCATTGTTTTGATTCTCTGGCTTCGTTTGAGAGAGGTTCAGCACAACGGACCAGAGTGGGTCTGGAAATACTGATAAAGAGGCACAGACACATGGACACAAAAAGAAGTTTAAAGAGTTATTAAAACACACAAACACACGCACAAACACATACATATACACACGTGAAAGCCCACACAGTAAATAAAAGAAAGACCACATCCGTCACATGTCCTTCATTATGAGTCATTCTCTTCCTGTCTCTCTTACTTTCCTCATACACAAACAGACACACGCACATAAACACACATAAACACACACCTGGTCTTAGCATTCAACCTTTTTCACACTGCTCTCTCTTCTAACCTCCACTCAGCGGTTCCCGGGGGCCTTGTTAGAGCAATAATCACCCCTGATTTCCGAGAATAATTTCCTCCACTGTGTGGGAGCAATCTGCGTGCATGTGCATTCATTTGCACATTTTCTGGATAAATTGTATGTGTGTGTGTGTGTCCCCTCTAATGGAAGCTGCAGGTTAGAACAGAGCGCAGGCCGATGGTGATATTGTATATCCATGAAGCACATGGCTCACTCTGCTTTTTGGCTGGAGCTTTACTCGTGTTTATTCTAGTGTAACAACTCTGCTGCTGTGTCTTTGTTCAATGTTAAATTAATATTTTGTACTTCCACTGTAAAAATGCTGCTGGTTTCACCCATGTAGGTCTTAATATTGGCTTCATTTATGTTGGTTGTTCAATCACATGAACTGTCTGACCTGCCTCAGCCCTGTGATGATACATTTCTCTGAGTCCTACTGTTTGACTCTACGGAAGCAGACTGCTGGTATTCTAACTGACTTTATGAATGTTTGTGCCATCAATCATCATAACCCACCACAGTCAGACAAGCCAATATTAGATGTCGAGACCAAGGCGGTTTATATCTGAGAATTATGGATGAACAGCTCTGGTCCAGGGGTATCAGGTGACCGCAGAGTATTAAAACACAACGCACATAAATTCAGCTTTAGGAAATCACAGCTGCTGAGGCTGCTGTTCTCGCTACCTCTCGTTGTTCTTCTGTCATTCATTGGGGTCTGCTGAGCAGTTGGCACCTGGATTGCATTGTTCAGTTTTAGAAAGAAAGGCTTATGAAAGCTGCACAAAGCACATTTGCACATGGGCAACTCCAAATGGCAGTGAGGGGTCATGTGAAGGAGAGGGCCACAAGATTTAATGCTAGTGAGTGAGCCATCACTATCGTTTAGTTTTGACCAGCCACAAGCATTGCCAGATTCGGGAAAATAGGCTACTGGAGCAGAAAGGCTAGCTAGCCTATTTTTCCTTATGATCAGGTTTTACTTTGTCTTCAGAAAGCTCCTGCTGGTTCAGGAACTGTTGCTAATGTGGCTGTGCCTGTAAAGCCCATTGAGACATTTTGGCCTCCTCAAATAAAATTGAGATAGCTAAGCCTTCCCAATGTATTCCCAATGTATTCTTGAGCTAGAATGAAAATAGACCATTTTTACATGGATTATGCAGCAATGTGACAATACAGAGGTACTCAGAAGGCGTCTTCCTTAAACAAATATATATATTTTTTTTTTAACTCTTTTTATTGGATTTTTCTTTTCAAACCATAAAACAAGACATACATTCAACAAACAACAGACACTTCAATCAGAAAGGAGAACAAAAAAACAACAACATACAGACAGACAGGCAGTTCAGGGCTTTTTTTTTTCCCCATCATGATGGGCTATAATGGCTTAAATAAATAACAGTGATCACTTTTTGCAAGCTTGGTCTGGAGATACATGCAGGAAAGTGGAAAGGTTAAAGCTTGGTTTCAATATAATCCATAAATGGTTTCCAGGTATTCTCAAAGTTATCTGGGGAGCCTTGTAACATAAATCTCAATTTCTCAAGTTTAAGTTGTTGCCTCACATCTCTTAGCCAATGAGTCCAGCTAGGTGACCGAGGATTTTTCCAATTGAGGAGGATCAATCTCCGTGCTAACAGGGTGACAAATTTGGTTATTCTAAGTTTATTTCCAGAAAGATTCTTGTTCATCCCTCCCGCTATACCAAAAATAGCTATCAGAGGATCTGGCTGAACTACCGTTTTGAAGACCTCTGATAGCGTTGTAAAGATTGAACTCCAATAGGCGTGCAGGTTGGGACAAAGCCAGAATGAATGTGCCAGGGAGGCAGGAAAGGCCTTACACCTGTCACACGTGTGATCTACATTGGGAAACATTTTAGAAAGTCTAACTCTAGAGAAATGAAGGCGATGCAACACCTTAAATTGAATGAGGTTATGGCGAGCACAGATTGAAGCCGAATGCACTCCCTCCAAGGCTCTCTCCCACTGCTCTGCTGACAAGACCATCCCAACATCCCCCTCCCAAGCAGATTTTATGATCTCCAGCGATGGGTTTTGTAAACTAGATAAGTGAGTGTATATGATGGAAATAGCACCCCTTCTTGAGGGCTCAAAAGAGAACAGAGAATCCATGGTGGATTCATCAGGCAGATTAGGGAACGATAGCGTGTTAGCTTTAATAAAGTCACGTACCTGGAGAAATCTAAAAAAATGGGATTGTGGTAATCTGAATTTACTTTGTAATTGCTCAAAGGTGCTGAAAACTTTATTTATAAAAAGGGCCTTCATGGTCCTTATACCATTCAGTTTCCAAGTATCAAAAGAGTGGTCTATGGTGGATGGGGGGAAGAGGTGGCTGAGACAGACAGGAGCGAGCAGACAGCCTTTTTGCCAACCAAAGTATTTCCTAACATTGGACCATATTTTCAAAGAATGTGTTACAATGGGATTATTCTTGACATAGTGAAGTGACAGAGGCATTGGTGAAAACATAAGAGCTGACAGAGATGTCTGCTGGCATGAGTACTGTTCCATTTGTATCCACACTGGTTTTTCGGCCTGACCATCATAGTGAGTCCAAAAAGAGAGCGTACGAACATTACATGCCCAGTAATAAAATTGGAAATGGGGCAATCCCATTCCACCACCTGGCTTTGGCCGCTGCAAATAAGCTTTTCTAATTCTAGGTCTCTTCCCATTCCAAACAAAATTAGAAATTGCTTTGTCTATAGACACAAAAAAGGATTTCCGTAAAAGTATAGGAATTGTTTGAAATAGAAACAGAAATTTTGGGAGTGCACTCATCTTTACGGCATTAATTCTGCCTGCCAAAGTGATGGGGAGATGGGACCACCTGTCAAAATCCTTAATAGTGCGCTCAAGTAAAGGCCTAAAATTAGCTTTAAACAGATCGACCATGTGTCTAGTCACCACCACACCTAAGTATTTAAATGAGTCCGTCGTCACTTTAAATGGTAAATGTGAGTATGAAAGGCTTTGGGCCGATTTAGTGATTGGAAACAGTTCGCTCTTCGAGAAATTTAGTTTGTAGCCAGAAATCTCTCCATATTCTTTTAAAACAGACATTATATTAGGGATAGATTCTTGGGGATTTGTTACATATAAAAGCAGATCATCTGCATATAGGGACACTTTGTTTTCTACCCCTCCCCTTAAAACACCACCATACCCCTCCAGTGATCGCAGGGCGATAGCCAAAGGCTCAATGGCCAGGGCAAACAAAAGTGGGGACAGGGGGCAGCCCTGCCTAGTACCCCGTTGCAGGGGGAAATAGAGGGAACTGAAGGAATTGGTCTGTACTGAAGCCAGAGGGGACTGATACAGCAGCTTAACCCAAGCTATGAATTTATCACCTAGGCCAAACTTTCCAAGAACAGCAAAAAGAAAGTCCCACTCGACGCGGTCAAAGGCCTTCTCAGCATCCAGAGAGAGAAGAACCTCTGGATGCCGAGGGGCCGAGCCGGGGGAGTATAGGATATTATAGAGCCGGCGGAGGTTTGAAAATAAGAAACGGTTTTTAATAAATCCAGTCTGATCTGGTGATATGATTGATGGGAGAATTATTTCCAAACGGGCGGCAAGCATCTTGGCTAGTAATTTAGTGTCAGTGTTCAAAAGGCTAATGGGCCTGTATGAGCCCGGTTCCCTAGGATCTTTACCCTCCTCCAGCAGAACTGATATAGATGCTTGGTAGAAGGTGGGGGGAAGAGTTTTAGCGACAAAGGCTTCATTAAAAGCATCAAGTAACACAGGGGAGATTAATACAGAGAACGTCTTAAAGAAATCCGAGGTGAACCCGTCCGGGCCCGGGGCCTTAGAGCTTTGCATATTTTTTATCGCATGTGCCACGTCTTCAAGAGAAAAGGGTTTATTAAGGCTGTCCCTATGGCCTGCTTCTATTGTTGGAAATTGTAGTTTATTCAAAAAGTTGTGTATTAGCAACGGGTCACTTTTGGACTCAGAGGTATACAAAGTTGTGTAAAAAGACTGAAATATTTTATTAATGTCCTGGTGATCAGTAAGAATTTCACCAGAAGCCGTACGGGTCTCTGTTATAAGTCTTGATGCGGCTGCTTGACGAATCTGATGAGCCAGTAGGCGACCAGCCTTCTCCCCCTGCTCGTACACTTTTTGTCTGGTTTGTAATAATAGCATAGCCGTTTCATTGACAGAGAGGAGATCAAAGTCAGATTGGAGAGATATCCTCTTATTATAGAGATCTTGAGAGGGTGTTACTGAGTGCTGACGATCAATCTCTTTTATTTCTTCTCTAATCTCAGACTGACACCGGAGCCGAGAGAGGCTAACGGTTTTACTGTAAGAAATTACCTGCCCACGAATATAGGCTTTAAGAGCTTCCCAAAGTATACCTTTTGACACTTCTCCATTATCATTAATTAAAATGAACTCCTCTATCTGAGTAGAAATGAATGCAACAAACGCCTTGTCCGTCAGTAACAAATTATTAAATCTCCAGGAAGCCGCCGTTGATTTATTTTGAAAAGCTAACTGCATCAAATGAGATGCATGATCAGAGATGACTATTGCCTCATAATCACACTGCTTAACCTGTGACAGAAGTTTTTGATCTATAAGAAAGTAGTCTATTCGTGAATACGATTGGTGGACAGGGGAAAAAAAAGAGAAGCAACGGGAGGAAGGATTTTTGAACCGCCAGGGATCAACAACACCATAATCATGTATAAAAGAGTTTATGCTCCTTGCTGACCTGGAAAGTGGCTGTGTGGTTTGGGAGGATCTGTTTAGATATGGATTCAAAACACAATTGTAATCGCCCCCCCATCGCTAAACAGTGCGAGTTCAGATTGGCTATTGAAGCCCATAATGATGAAAAGAATTTGTCATCATCAACATTAGGAGCGTAAATGCAAACTAAAATAAGTTGGACATTGTGTAACTTCCCCTCCACTACTACATACCTACCCTGCCCATCAGAAAAAGAGTGAGAACAAACAAAAGGAGTGTTTTTACTTATTAAGATTGCCGCCCCTCTAGATTTAAACTGGAAGTGAGAGTGGTATACCTGGCCCACCCATCCTTTATGTAGCCAGCGATGGTCTTGGTTTCTCAGATGGGTCTCTTGAAGAAATACTATGTTTGCCTTTAATTTTTTAAGGTGTGTTAAAACTCTGCCTCTTTTTACAGCACCATTCATCCCCTTAGTGTTCCAGGTGATAAATTGAACCAAGCTCTCGCCATTATTTGATATGTTAGTCATATTCTTTTAACTCCAGACAGGCCAGTATAGCCACATCACATAATATGAAAACAAAACTGAGTCTGCCTTAACAAAACACAAAAACATAAAATTGAAACACACCCACCCCCCTCCCCTACCTTTCCCCAACTGAAAGGTGTAAGATACCCACACTTGCTTCAAACTAAACTTAGTGTTACAGCACTCAGCTGTTGTACTATCCAGCTTACCTTGGCTGAATTCTGCCCCCTACAGCATAAAACATAAGTATTGCACTTTACTCAATTGACAATATTTCTAAAAATTTAAATTCAACCCGACCCGCCCCCCTCCCAATTTTTTTTCCCCAATTTCCCCCACACTTATAGTCCTCGGTTATGCATAAGCAAGAAAGTGAGCTATCTTACCCAGACATAAATAAACATAGAAAAAACGGTCATTTTTGAACACAGTCCAAACTGAACAAGAGTATATATATGTATAAAACGGTCGTAGTGTTACGGTAAAAGAATAATAACAACGGCAATGTCCGCCTCGTATCAATCAGCATATAAAACTTATCCAAAAATGAGGTAGAATATAGAGACACCTAAATAAACTTTCAACAACATCCAAAACGCCAGAATAAATTGCACCAAAGTAGTCTGTAAGAGGCAGATTGACTGTCAAAACAGCCCACAATTTCTTACCAGGCGCCCGTGCTGATTGATGCTAAAGCCACAGTCTTACCGCACTCCCGGCGGTGGACAGCGCTATCCCTCAACCATATCCACAGGTCGATAAGTGATGAAGAAGGGGGAAAAAAAGATAAAAAAATAAAATAAAACACTGCAGTCCTGTCCATAGGCCGCCGGTGCGGGGTTATTCAGACGCAAATTAACATATCACCAACCGCCGCCGGTAACGATGAGAAACACAGCCCAAGGAAGAGGGGTTATCCATCCTGTCGTGGAGCTTATCCCGGTAGAAATCCTCTGCCTTTTGTGGAGAGTCGAAAGTGTGTCGGACGCTGTTCAGAGTAACCGCCAAGACCGCAGGGTAGAAGAGGCTGTAGTCGATCCTCGCCTCCCGGAGCTTCGCCTTCACTGCGTTGAAAGTAGCCCGGAGCCTGCTTACCTCCACCGGCAGGTCAGGGAAGATGTGGACCGGAGTGCCATGGTAGGTGAGGGGACCTCTGCCTTTAGCGAGGCCCATTATTCTCTCCTTTTCCGCATAATAATGCAAGCGAACGACGAGGGCTCTCGGTCGGGCTCTCGGTCGGGCTCCTTTCTTTGGTTTCGGCGCTAGCGAGCGATGAGCGCGGTCTATCATCACCGGGTCGGAGAAGCCTGGTCCTGGTTCTGACGGAGCCTGTTTAACTCCTCTCCCAACTCACGGCGCAGGCCCTGGAGGCTTGTTGTAGTCTCTGAGCGTATGGATTCAATTTCTTGTCTCAGCTCGACGCGAAGGGTGGAGATTTCAACCTTGAAGTCTTTCAGGATAGCCTCACGAGAAAGCTTGAGTTCTTCGCGGAGAAGTTCAGCAGTGAGCCGGTCGCCATCTTCCGCCATCTTTCCTCGCTAGCTTAACGGTTAGCCGTTTTTTTTTTCACTTTCGTGGTTCTCCGGATTATTTATCTCTGGCTGGGCGGTGTCCGAGTAGTTTAGGCAAGGGATGGATATTAAACAATATCACATCGAAATAATTCAGCTATAAGAGCAAAAGTGCATAAAATAAGTGAAATAGACGGGAGCTACTGGGACCTACGTCTGCACCATGCCAGGGACCAAAATTTTCAAAAATGTTTTGACCCTTTTCAAAACACAAGTAAGCCAAATATTCTGTCGATTGACCGCTTGAATATTCAACTAATTGTTTCATCTCGACCCTGACCTTCTACCCATGCATTGGTTATTATGTTTGGAAAAGGGCATCAGTTCATCATTTAAAATGTTAGCCAGGTAAACTTCCAGGGGGATTAAATTGTCTTCCAACAATCTGTAAAATGTTTGCAACTGCAGCCTTTCTCTTCTCTTTCTCTTTGCTAATGCTTGACTTGGCCTGTCATTACTACCCAGTATTTATATATTTTGTATTACTTTTAATTCTGTTTTTATGCCCTGTATGACATTGGGTCTTAACCTTGCCAGTTGCTTAAATGTTTTGAAATAGGGAGTCTAATTTTTATTGCTGTTCCTTTGGTTTTATGTCTTCATATTCTTCTGTCTGTATTTCTTTTTCTCCGTCTGACTATATTTCAATATTTTACCCCCTGCTGTCTCTGTCTCCGTCTCTCATCCAGCGTAGACCGCTCCTCCTACATCCTTCACAGCCCCTCATTCTCTTTGCCCTTTCTCTACACTGTGACCCACTAAAGTGAGATCCCATCATGTTTTTCCCATCATGCTCTCCTCCCACCCTGTGGTGAGGCGGTGAGCCCCCGGCCGGAGGTATAAAGGACATGATTTACAGGGCCCCTTCGCAAACAAAAAAAGGGAAAAAAAACATTAAATGAGAGATCAGTTTTCCAGCACAGTAGTCCAGTGCAGGTTTCAAAGTTTTGCCTTGAAATATGGTGCTGCTGCCCCAACACGGTGTGGTCCAGTTTTGTGAGGTTGGAAATAGTGCCAAAATGTAATTCCACAGGAGCAGAAAACTGTGATAAAGCCGGTTTCAGTTTCCTCCATGTGTGTTCAGTTGACATGTGTGGATGGAGCGACAGAGAGATCCAAATGAGGGAGGAAGTGGGAGCAACAGTTAAGCATTAAGGCCCAAGGCTGCGGTATTGACACATTGTAATTCCGTTTTAAAAGAACGCATGGGATGTAAAGTCCCAATTAAAAGAAGTCTGGCTTTTTCTTCTTGTTAACCAGTTGTTCAAAGCTGACAGTGTTGTTGTTGTGGAAAGCTGTCCTCATGAATGCTGTTGATGCTGCTGGGCTGTTGTTGTTTAATCTGAAGTGAGAAAATCAAAGCATGGACAGCAATGAACATTATTGACACTGTCAACGTCAACGAGTGAATTAATGTCAAGATTTTTAGTTCAAAATGTACCAGGACTGGATTTCTAATATTCTGCCACACAGATGGATATTTTGACTGAAAAACATTGCACAGTGGTTGTTCCAGTCAAATATTTTTGAATTATTGACACAAGACAAATGTTTGATTTCTTATACCTCAAAAATAGTACCTTTAACCACTATTTTTGCCAAGAAAGGTTGGAAGGATGTCTGCTTTCTATCAGAAACAACCTGCTTCATACTTTCGCAAATTTACACCCAGGAGCTTTCCAGCATAAACACAGTCTTCTGCTACTGACTGGCCAACAGAGCAGGGTCAAGTTGATCATATAATACCTCTAATTGCAATATGAAACCACAAATGTTAACTTAAAGAGTCAGTTAGGGATTGGACTAAGCCTATCACTGATTCTATAAAGAGCTGTAAACCCAGTCTGGAAGTTAGAGCACCAGGCTTGTGGCTGGAAAGTGACTAATTTACATTCTGGACGGAGTTAAGACACAAAATGAACAAAAGTTTCCACTCCCTAAGCAACTGAGACATTTTATTCCCAACTGGTCTGGTGGAGCAGGTCCATCGTCAATAGGAGAAGATTGTGTTTACACTGGAAAGCTCCCAGGTAGTTGTGTCTGAAAATTTAGACCTTCCACAGATTTTGCTTTGATGTAACTGGCTAATGAAGTAATGAAGTGAATGAATGGAGTGAGAATTCTAATATTTTGCCGAGGATGAGGTGATTGATTCTGACTTGGGAAGAGAAATAAGAAATATCTGCATTCACTCTGGTGTTGCTTATTAAAACCTTACTTGCATCTTTATTGTATCATTTTGGTGTTTTTTTTTTCTTTCATCAAACAACCCAACTGCACTACCCATTTTTCTCTCTTAATACAATGACAATGGCACTATTGATATTTTCAAACACCACAGTACCTTGACGCTAAAATTAGATGCATTTTGAAGCAGAATCGTGCATCAGATCATGTAGGTGGCGGGTTTACCTGCCAATAGGGCAAGCGGGTGGTATCCTGTCTTATTGATAGCATTTGTAATTAGTAAGCGCCCAAATATGCTGTGAAACAAACTTAAGCTCTTCATAAAATCTTTTAAAACTAACATTATTTTTATGATTGCTATGTGTGTCTGCTCTGTGGAGATGTGCTGCTCAATATTATCAGAATAAGCCAAAAACATTAAATTGTATTTCCTGAATTACCTCTGTTTTAAAGTATTATCTTAGTTTCGCATGTGGCCCGAACTGATTACTTTAGACGTGCTGCCGAACCAAATTATTTTAACAGCACATGATGACAGCACAATATTGCACGTCATGGTGCTGAGGCAGTAGCGGTTATTGACAACTTTTCAAGCTGTCAGTTGAAAGTTTACAACACACTGAGCTCCTTCTCTCATCTCTAGGACCTACCACTGCATGCATGGTGTTGGTGTTGCAATGCAGACTCGTGTTTGTTGGGAAATCAAAACGGCAACCTGTTGGGTACGAGTTAAGTCTACCTTCCGGGCAGTTACCATGTTGCAACATTATCAGAAACACATTGAGTCCTGGTCAACATCTCACCTCACCCGTCAGTTGAAAACACCAGCGCCCCGACAGACAGACAAACACTCTCCAAAACACTGTCAGACAGTGACAGGCCAGGCCCATAAATTTCACCGCTGGATGCACACCAGTACATCTGTGCTTTAGTGTCAAAACAAACCCCAAACACTCATAAATAAGGGTTATTACAGTTGCATAACCACTACTAAAAGTGAAGCTACTGTAGGCATTACTCTATGGAATTCACCCATTTGGTTATTTTTTATTTATAAGCTCTGTTCCGTTATCAGATATTACAATACTTGAAGCTAAGTTATTGCAAGAACAACAGAATGTGTTGAGTAAAAGGTAGTTCGCTTAGTTTACAGGTCAAGTAAATAGTCTTACAGTTGACAGTGCACAGATCAGAATAAATCAAAAACTTAGGTAAAAAACAACAAGTGGCAGTTCATCACAATGTGGTTCATTTCTATGTTTTAGTTCCTGTCCATTCTGATTATGTAATCGAAGAATCTAGGAGTAGGAGTATCTGATGGCACTGCTTCTCCTGAACATGATGTGGTAAAACGATTTGTGTGTACAGTACACAGAGACCTTGACTGGAGTTTGTCTCAACATGATGAAATGTTGGTTTGAGAATTGAGGCTAATTATTAACATCAAGGTCTCGACAAAGCTATAATGCAGAAGTTTGTAGCACTAACCTAGAAAGCTAATGAGTTAAACTCTACACAAAGAACACCAGTCCAAATGTTTAAAGACCAGATAACGCTAACAGCTCAGGAAATAAAATAACTTTGAATATTGGCGGGTTAAGAAAAACCCTCATAATACTAATCTTTTCTTCAGTTCTTTTGCATTCATGGTTTTCCAGTTAAACTACCTGCATCAGTCATTCAACACTTAAACCACAATTTGTTTTTGACAAAGCACCTAACAGGATCTGTCAAAGCTGCCTGACATACAGTTTCTTTTTTAAATGTATTTTTTTGGGCTTTTTCATGCCTTTAATGGACAGGATAGTTGAAGAGAGACAGGAAACAGGGGGCAGAGAGAGGGGAATGACATGCAGTAAAGGGCCGTCCGATGCGGGACTCGAACCGGGGCCAGCTGCAGCGAGGACTGTAGCCTCTACACATGGGGCGCCTGCGTAACCCCCATAACGAACTATATTAGTACACCTCTGATGTGAGAGTGCAGCATCACTTCTGACAAGGCATTGGAAGGAGCTCTGAAGGACACACACAGAGTGTGATGGTGGATCACTCTATTTTTCCACTTATGCTATAGATGGATGGGAGGTTGTTATTCTGTCATGTTCTCATGTACGTGACTTGTAAAACCATCAGGGGTTTCAAGTATAGGCATTTCAAGGTCCTACCATGAATGAAATTATGAAATACTAGCAAGAGGCCTGAGGATTGGAAGTCAGCATCAATAGTGAAACAGATCGATCAAGTAATCCGTTGACTGAAATAAACCTGGGGTCAACAAAACCACAGGGGACTCTGTTGTGTAACTGGCATTTAAATAGTTATAAAACACATCTTCAAAGGAGAATATTAAACATGTTCCTCCACACACACAGTTGAACCCACAGCCCTGTGCAACTTTAACCTCCATGTTATATCAAGAATATGAGTTAGTTCATAGTAATTCTGCCAGGATCAGATTATTAGAGCTTGCAAATTTAGTCTAATAACAGCTCACTATTTCCATAAAGTATACTGACTCTGTCCAAGTACTAAAATCTTCTTCGATAAAAGTGAAATGTGAATTTTTTTCTTGTTTCTTTACTTTTTTACTACAGTAAACTGAACATCTTAAAATAATGGACAAAACAAGACATTTAAGGACCTCATCGAGATACTCTTATTGACATTTTTCAACATTTTCTGATCTTTATGGACCAAACAACTAATTAATGACCTGGAAAATAATCATTATTTGCCGCCCTACTTCATTTTATGTATTCCATTTAAAATCATATACAATATAACATAGATTTCATAAAAGATATTTCCTTTGACAATGAATGAAACCTGGTGAAATAGGTAAAATCCACATAAGCAATGAAGCAGAGAGATATAACGTATAATAATCCTGCATGGATTGTCACCAAAATTGTGCAGTTCACTAACAGGAAGTTCATATTTTTTAGCACTGCTATGTTGGAGCAGCAATATCAGACTATAGTATTTGGTAACAGCTTATGTTCACCTTATGACTCTCCTCTTTTCTTAGATGATTACTTGTTTGTATTTTGAGGATCAAGATATTTAATCAGTCAGATATGCAGTAAGAACATTTCTTCCTTAATCTTTCCCCGCATTATAAAATTAAATTAATTACTTGATACTGATGAATCTCGCAGCTGAAAAAAAAGCCTGGTTGAGGTCGTCTGTACGTTGTGATTGTTGGAGGAGAAATGAGTTGGACAGAAGTCTGTACAGCTTCCAGGCCTCGATACAGATGAGTTACTAATAGTTTGGAAATGAAGGAACAGGGGAGGATATTAAATTATCACTGCAGTCAAAAGAAAACCTTGAATCTCTGAAGACGTATACTTTTCACCCCGCAAAAAACATCCATCTTAAACTCTTGTCTTCCGTGAAAAAAGGTGAAAACGTGTGAGATAATTTCACTGGTTCCCAATGCACTCCTGAGAATTTCCTTTTTTTTTTTAAAGTGATGACATTGTGAAGAGGGGCATAATATCAGTCCAGAGGTATCAAGATAACATCACTTGAAAATTGCTTAAACAAGCCAGTTTGCTTAAGTTAATATTACCTCACCCCTCTGGCAGATTGTGCCTCCCTTACTTTTGGAGAAACAGATTTTAAAAGTCAACATTGCACTGAATGACCTCTCAAGATGGATAGTTTTTGCAGTGCAGCAGAAAGAGAAAACCTTTTTCATTTTCCAGGTGACGCCAACAGCTTTTTTTTTCTTTTTTCTTTTTTTAAATTCTACAATAATCTTTGAATGGTTTCCACAGACACAAAGGTCATATCACTCCCTCAGCATGTTGGGGGATGATGTCAGCTTTAAAGTAAAGGTGAAAATTAAGCAAAGTCAAAATGCAAAATTTCCACAGGACTCAGGAGCCTTATATAACAACATTTGGACAGTGAAGCTTTGTCATAAATCCCCTGATGGCGTATGAAAACCAGTTAGTTCTGCAAATCAAAGCCTGATTGACGGGCTGTTGAAGAAACTAGGACACACACAAACACACACATACATTGGGCAAAGTACCATGCATGCAAAACAGTTGATATCACACACTTTTAATGCGCTGACAGTGACACAGCTGCACTTATGAATATAGAACAGAATGAATAAAAATGCAGGAACACATACAGAAACCGTCAGCGAAGTTGTGGTTTGATATTTGACCAGATGTCTGTACAAAGAAGAAGAAGAATTTACAGACTTTCTGTTTTTGTTATTATATGAGGGGAGAATTGTACTTCAGGAAAAGCGTAGACACATTCACACACACAATCATGAAGTCTCGTAAAAATACAGACATTGCTTTATGGCATTATTGCATTACAAGAAGCTATTACTCACACAATACATGCATGCACAAACCAAAAAGAGGCTCTTACACACACTCACACACCTTATCAGCTTTCAATAAGTCAGCCAGGAAGACCATCTTGTGTTTCTGGTGTCCCTCTCTGTTCAGGGATTTACCGTCCGCCTCTGAGGAACTGTTAGGTAATGCTGCTCCGCTGCCCAGAAATCCTGTGATTCTCAAGAACACAGCCATACACATGCAAATGCAGAGAAAACTATCAGGAGCACCTGCTGTTTCCATGAACCTGGCTGACCAGGTGAATCCAGGGGAAACCTCCGATCCGTCACTCAGCTCACCCAATAAATCTCCCTCTGACATCAAGGATTTGGACAGGTTGAAGGAGGATTTTTGAGGCCTTGAGACGATTCATATGCATACATGGATTGTGTCAAAGCAGGTCAATGTCACAGTCACCAAAACTGCCAGATGTCATTAATATGAAGGGATTTGTGTTGGGGACATTTTCTCGAGACAGTCAGTAGTACCTCAGGATCTACAAGATAGAGACAGTGGACCCTAAATTTCTCAATAATTTCATGTGTAACACTAAATGAATGGGTGTGGCAGACCCATTAACTGTGCTAACTATTGTCTGTGGCAATGGCTACTAGTTCTTGAGGGCATCATTTGAAGCTTCAGCCATAATTTCTGGCTTTTCAAGCAGTTATGTGCTGTTTTTAGTTTGTTTTGTTTGGTTGTTTGTCTGTGTATAAGAAGGACTGCCAGTCTGAACTTTAAGGAAGAACACATACAATTTTAAAGGGGATCAGAATAAATTATTTCCACTTTAGTTAACATTGCAAGATAGGGCATGGCCTTGGTAGAGGTCTGGTCTCTTCTACTTTGTCTTTGGTTTTGTTTGCAAAATTTGAGTGACAGGGTGGAGCGAGGAACACATGTTTACATCTTTATACCGCTGCAGTCTAGGCTATTTAACAACTTTAAAATGCACATTCAAATATTTTTTTGTTTGTAATTTTTATAGTCATAAACTGTGTGGTTATCACAGCTCAGTACGAGGCTCTTCTGTGTGGAGTTTGCATGTTCATCGTGTCAGCGTGGGTTCTCTTCCTCCAACAGTCCAAAGACATGCAGCTTAGGTTGAATTGATGACTCTAAATTCCAGGAAAGAATGAAAGCATAATTAGTTGTCTGTCTGTATGTGTCAGCCCTGTGATAGTCTGGCAACCTGACCAGGCTGTAGAAAAGGCTGTCTAAATTCACAAATGACAAGTCTTGAACCAGCACTTTAGCTCTGGTGGTGTACGGTAGGACGCAGGATGTGTGCCAGCACCCGAGAGTAGCCTATGACCTCGCCTCTCGCCCAATGTCAGCTGGAATTGGCTTGCGACCCGAGTTTGGATAAGCGGTTAAGGATAATCATAAATAAATTATAAACTATAGTCACAGTGTGTGTGTGTGTGTGTGTGTGTGTGTGTGTGTGTGTGTATGCAAGTATGGTTCCTTGTCCACGTCTATATATAGTTCTTGAGCTTTTGGTTTGGAAAAAAAAAAGCTTTCCATTCATACAGTAGATCAGCAACTATGCAATAAGACATAAGAGCAGGCCAGAGTGTGAGGTGTCAAAGGTTGGATCACAGATTTGAGCACATGACCTTTGAGAAATGCCCCTGGCAATCCAGATAGATTTACTTTCTCATTTTAGTCGGCGCAGTGTTGCCAAAGTTTATTCTGGCCAATTTCCTTTGTAACCTTTTTATGTACTACTGAGACGTCTTTGGGCCAACAAAAGGACTAGCCTTGTTTCATGTAGACACTTGAGGAAAGTTAAACGGAAATTGAGTAAAAAGCTGTGTGTTCAGTGTTTTACAGCTTTTTATCAGCACTAATAGACACACTGACTCAACATGCACACTTCTGCCATTTGTCGTCATTTCAAACAAACAAGAGTAGCTAAGAGATAAACCGTTTCTTTTCTCTAATATAATACTTAATGTAAGACGTAACAACTATATCTGGCATCAGCTCTTTTCCTCTTGTATCTGTGTAAGATTACAGTGAGATAAGAGTTATTATTTTTTAATGAGATTACGGTAACACCATAATCCGTTGCTTCCTACCCGTGGTTTCCTGTGACGTCTTGACAGGGTAATAGGGTCCACACTTTTGTTTTCATAGGTGTGAGCAGTTACTGCACAATGTTCAGTGTAAATGGCCTCACCAGCCGCTGTGTCTCTCGGGTTTCTCCTTTAATTAAATAATGATGACGAATGTGAGAACCAGAAATTTGACAGCTGAGGGGGGCGACTGAGAGGAAGCCTCACCACCTCTGATTCTGTACCTGTCTCTCTTTGTCTGCTTGAGACATGCTGGGAGGTAAATAAAGGCAGAAATGAAATATATTGAAACTTGAAACTGCAGCCCTTTGCTCGAATTAGGTTTATACGCATTACCTGCTAATAGAAGTTGCAATTTAATGTAATTGCTTTTATAAACATTTTGCTGTATGTGTGTGTGTGGCAGCTTTTGCAAACACTCATTTGAATATTCCCCCCTGGAGGTTTCATTATCAGTCCTTGTCAATAACCTTGTCAAGGACAGTTGTGCTCCTCACTTTTTAACATTAGTTGAGATGTCTTGAGATGTCTTTAAATCTACGGTTATGTGGACAGAAAACATACACACATGATAACATGTTTACGTCTAGGGGTGTTACGATTTTAATTCTGAATTGAAAGTTGGTCAAAATTAACTTTCAATTTCAATGATGGAATTGAAAAAAAATCATCTATATGGTACGGTGGCCGACAAGGGTCAAACGGACGGCAACGGCCCAATACGTCTCAGTTTGAGAAAACAGCTTCAAGTACAGAAACGATGCAAAATCACAAACTCAAAAACAAGTCTAAACGAGGTACAAAACGAGGAACGTGGTGCAAATTAAAAAACGTGCTGCAAAAAACAAAGACAAATGCATCATCATCATCAAACGCGCTGCAAATGGAGAAACGATCTGCAAACCGAGAAACGATCTGCAAACGAAAAACCGTACAAAGCTCAGAGCCGGACAATAACTGGAAAATAAGACCAGTTAACTCCGACCGGGACAAAAGGTTTTGTTGAGCCGGAACATGAACACAGAGCCTGGTTGAGCCTCCTCCGATCTACTTTTCATGTAATAACTGCGCCAGCCTGTGGCTAAACATCAGCACTGAAGCGATAACTTCACAAGTTCTCATTTTCAATTAATATTAACAGTAACACTATTATTATGATTTGAAGCCGTGTCAATTTTGACTGTGCGTGATGGGGACCTCTGCTTGTGACTTTATAGATGCTCTTTATTTAGGCAGGGAACGTAATTCAAGTGGAAGTTTATTTTAATCAAGTGAAACTATAAGAGCTGGTTCTTTGGGAGAACGTGATACATAATTAGGCTATTATTATTTTAGTGTGCGAATGCACATTGTGCTAGTGACAACGCGTTGCCATGGTGATGAGATAAACAACGTAAAAGTACTTCAGAAGCGTTCAGCAGCACCGGCGACCCGTTGCTCTGTATAATATGTATTCAGATCGCCTTCCCAAACGTCAGGCTCACCCGCCGCCTACTGCTGTAATTAAATGATATGACAATGTTCTGAGTGTGCTATAGCCTATCTAATCAAAGGGAATCTTTTGATGTCCTACTTCATTTATATTGAAAAAAAAGTTAAGTAAACAAACTCTTTCATAGCGATAGCTTCCATGGCTATGATTATAATCAATAACAAGCAGACACAAGCAGAGGTCCCCATCACGCACAGTAGGTTGACTGTGCGTGATGGGGACCTCTGCCGGTGCTGCTGAACCATTTGCAGCGCGTTTGATGATGATGATGCATTTGTCTTTGTTTTTTGCGGCACGTTTTTTAATTTGCACCACGTTCCTCGTTTTGTACCTCGTTTAGACTTGTGTTTGAGTTTGTGATTTTGCATCGTTTCTGTACTTGAAGCTGTTTTCTCAAACTGAGACGTATTGGGCCGTTGCCGTCCGTTTGACCCTTGTCGGCCACCGTAATATGGCATAAGTGTGGGACATTCCTCAAAAATATTGAAGTTATATTACACTTGATACCATGTTAAGATAATGTATCTTTTTAAAGAAGAATTCAAAACTGTGAATGCCAGTTGTCCATGCTTAAAACCAATGGTCTGTTGATCTTATGAATTAAGACTCAAAGTCTCCAGTGGCATTGGCTTCAATACTAATAAAAGAAAAACATGCAAACTGAAGTTTGAATAGAATCGTGATATCCCTATTTATATTCTTATAGTCCAGTGATTCACACAAGGCCCTTTCATACTACCCTTTCAAGCTGCGATATTTATGCCTCTGTTACGTCTCACCTACACTATGAAAGCATCAGAGCCGTGATTGAGGGTTCAAGTGATCCAGGCCCTTTAACGCCTTCAGAGCTAGTAACAAAGGCATAAAATTGTTGGGACTGTTGCAGTGCACTGAGTCCAACGGTTATCAAATCATGTTCAGCAACATGCATAACAACTGCGGCCACTGTGTCCACTGCTTGTTGTATACAAACGGATGCTGTTAACCATACACAGTGTCCGCCACTGATTGTAAACAAACTGGCATCGCTTACTGTACACATACTGCAGCATCACATACATACTGTACTGCAACAGTGCTAACTGTGCAGCCCACTAGCACTTTGCTATTGTGCAGCACTGCTGCTGCGCTGTTGCATGTCACTATCGTCTCCTCCCACCTTGTTCTGCAACGCCGGACTGCCCTATGAATTGACACGAATATTACGCCTTCTATAAATGCCCTTAGGCAAAAAAGCCGGCACAGATCTTTGTGGCAATATAGCGGCACTTTGAAAGGGCCTATAGTTATTGTTAAACATTGTCTTCAATAGCAATGTGACAATAGATACCTTGCTCTAACTTCAAAATAAACCTGTAAGTCTAAGAGAAAAACATCTTGTCGATGCACATACATCTTATTTGCAAAATTTCTATTTCTCAGAGCAAGTTCACACTGAAACACAACATATCAATGGTTTGCTGCATTGCATCTGTGGATATAACAACATCTCCCTGTTAAATCAGATTTTTTTTTCCATTTGACATTTATTAAAACCAGAGCAGTAACCCAGATACAAATGTTGAGAAAGATTCCTTTTATATGACATCATAATGCTAACATAATAAGATGTGTCATCTGGTCGGCAGGCCAGCCTAGTAGTTGGAAACCATATCATTGCTCAGAGGTTGTTGCTTTCACTCCCTGTCACAACAAGTCTGCTGCAGCCTTTCCTTGTAGATTGTATCAATATGACATTAAACCCCTTCCTTGTCATCCATTGAAATATTTTCTGGGTTAGAGTTTCAACTAAATGTAAATGTAAGTTTAATTGCACTCCAATCCATTTGATGATAAAACCTGAAGCTGTTTGTTTCAACATTTTCTCTGAAGTATCCAACTATTGTGTGGTTTGCTATGGATCTAGATCTAATTTTCCATTAAAATTGAAATAACACATATGGCATTGCTGTTATGGCATCGCTGTCTGGACCATCCCTGTCACAATAATTTCAAGCCTGTGTATTTGACATTTAACAGAAGCAGACGCCAACCAGTAGGAATAAAAACAGATGACAGAAGCTGATGAGCTGATGAGAGTTCTTGTTGTCTTGCTGTAACTCAGCAATGGCACGATGGAAATAGTAGCAGTCAAGGTTTTGATTTAACCTTTAAATTGAGGATACAGCTCAAAGTCAAGAACTCGCAATGATGCCTCTAAAGTTGAGTTCTGTTTACAAAAATAAACAAGAGAACCAACCATTTCCACTATGATCTCATATTTAACTTTGTTATCAACGGACAGAAAGACTAAGATGCAGATTTTGGCATTACAAATGCAAATGGGCCACTTAAAGTTGGCAGTCACAATCTGAGTATTCACTGTCTGATTTATAAAAGAAGCAAGAAAAGCAGTCTGAACAAAGGAAAGAAAGATTTATTTGCAACATGTAGGGGTTTTACAGTTTATTTATGGGCAAGTTTCAGTCAAATAACTTAATGTATCCACTAAGAACTTCATTTGTGTAAAATCTAGTCTGTGCATACACAACACATAATCAGACAATGGATAAACAGAGTGGACAACATACATGTGCAGCTTAAAAAACATTTATGATGTCCACCAGTTGGGTTCATGTGCTGAAATGTCCATAAATAAATACTAAATAGGGTCAGGCATCCAAGCTAACTCGGGTATTGATGAGTTTGATGTAAACAGGCTTGCTCTTGACTGGGATTGATGAAATTCCCCATCCGCTATTTGTTTGTGTTACAATAATCAGGTATTGGGTCTATTAATGATAGCCTAAATGTTTTATTTTTGTTTCTAATTATCCATCTTCAGGTATGCAAGGAGAGAGGCATGCAATTTGAATTGTTTTGGATTGTTTTGTCAAATAAGAGAAAATTATCAGTCTATTCATCTCACTGCAGTCTTTTTATTTCTCCACAATAAGTCAAACCCACAGACTGGCCAACAAAGTATTCAGTCAATTTGAACTTAACTGATATCAAACATGTATGGACGACAACCATTGCAGCATTTTCTCAAACTTTCTTCAACTTTAAGCTTAACTGGTCTGATTTTTTTTTTTTCTGAGTTATTTCGACAACTTCCCAACACTATAGTTCCAGACACTATTCCTGACAGTATCTCCAGTATATTCCTAAAAGTGAGCCTGCTACAGCCTCTGGAAAAAAAACAAAAACACGAAAATACTGACGGTACTGACTCACACTAAACAATCAATACTTGGCGTACAGATGGTTCAACTGCAAAGTTACAACTTAACAAACAAGAAGAGGTCTAACATATTGTAGAACTGGCTGTTGACTTGACACTCTCATTTACAATCAAACTGAAGCTGCCCAAACCCTTTTGTGACCCTGAAAAAGGTATAAATAGGTCAAAAGTCAAAGATATAATGTTATGCTTTAAACACCCACGTAGATAACCTAATTTTAGAGGTTATTGCAATACAGTTGCAGGATAAATTACGAATCCAGGATCTCTACAATTACTGACATGCTCCAATTTATCCTGGCTGCACGCCTGTCTGTCTGTTTTGTATATCCCTCTATGCATAATTTGTAAGATCATCTGCATTGGCTGTAACACCTAAGTCATGTGAAGGAGTTGTCTCTGAAAAAGCTTCCTGGATCAACGTTCGGAAAACAGGCTGTTATTAATCTAGGATGGGATGAAGCGCTGCCATGTGATCTGAATTTATTCTCCACTTATTCCTAGAAGAAGAACTGTGCTCGACTTTGATCAAACACAATACTGGACCATTCTGCAGATGGTCAAATGTTTTGTGGGAATATACTGGTGCGATTAAGTTGAACAAGGCTGATGTTGTTTTACTTTTGAAAGACAAAGAAAACAGACTCTTGTTATGAGTCATGAGTTAAGTTGCAAGTATGAAATAGGTTTTTAAAAACCTCATGTAGAGTTTTAATACATCCCAGTCACTGGCAGGATCTATGCTATTATTAGCTGATTAACTAAAGGTTCTCTTTGACAAAACTATAATAAAAGTAGATGCTGGAGGGCCACACAGCAGAAAGAAACCTTACAAAACTCCTCTAGCTGGAGATTTTTTTACCCAGTAGGAAAAAACATAAATGTAATATTTTCCGCCTCATGTTGTGTTTCTTAGAAGACAAACCCCACCAATATGTTTATCATTTCCAGCGTACTACACCTGCCTCAGATCAACTAGATCAAAGCAGGCAAAGTACATAGATACATTTCGACCAAATTGTTACGCAACTGTTCAGTAAAGGAGTTCAGGACTCCGGCATCTGTGTTCAAATATTCTGATGCTTTAAATTTTTATTTGTAGGTAGATTCCTGGAAAATCCTGATGAAAATTGGAACAGCCAGGATGTTTCGAAGAAAGCACAGGTTGGATTTACAGATTGTTCCACCACACTTTCCGATTCAGGATTTTGGAGGCCTTATTGGATAATAGTAGTAACTTATCAGAAGCAACAATCCTACAAGCATGCCAACTTTATGCACTGATTGACTGGATGTACTGAGAAAGGAAACAGGATGTGAACGTCTATCTTGAGCTCTCATTTATCATTCTTCATGCAACTACATCCATCTCTTTTTCATGCCTACAAAGAACACCATGTGTTGCCCTATTTGAGCGATTATTGTGTCCTGGTCCCCTCTGTGATGGCAGGCAGTGGAGGATCCAATCTAGGAATCTTGCCTACCACATTCGCTGCAGTACAAATTGATGTGTGTGCAGCTTTGTATTGTATAATAATAATGATTCCAGTATGTTTTAGTGCAACTCAAATAGTTTTGAGCCTATTTAGCTGATCATTGTGATACTATTGTGCATTGCAACTACTTTAGACCGGATAATTGTGACATGATAACAACCAACAAGACAATCAGCTTTCCTGTACCTAGAAAAGCTACTAATAGAAGTAGTGTTTCTTGTATTTTGTTCAACAACTATCACTAATGTTTGTGTGTGTATGTGTGCATGCATTTATTCCTACATCTTTCTGTGTTTTTCTCCGTGTGTGTGTTTATGTAAACCACATGGCATCTGTCAAGTGTCAGTTCCTCCCTCCTCAAAACACATGTGGACAGAAAACAAAACCACAGAAAACCTCAGAAACCTGGCTGCAGAAACTGGGTCAACACAGTCACAGACTTATTTGGGAAACACACAAACACACAAAACAACACGTTGAGGGAAAACGTGACCATGACTCACTGCTGAAAAATGTAAACAGAATGACTGAAAAAGGCAATTGACAAAATGTGTGTCCCTGCAACGTTTGAGACTTTATTTCAGTAAAGAGGCGTTTGTCTCTTCAGCTCTATCACCCTCCATCTTTTCTCATATTCATTCTTTACTTCCTCTCCTTCCTTTCTGTTTGTATCTTTAGCTGTCTTTCTCATAATCTTTGTCCTCTCATTTGATTCCTTGTGGTTTCCCCAGCAGTGCAGGTCTATCAAGCGGTCTATTTATTTTTCATATAAATGATTGCACTACGTTTTCCGGCATTGTATGGGTCTAACAAAACTTGTTAGGCCAGAGATAATAATATAATCTACTTTACCAGACACAGTTCAGGAGTTAGAGCCAGTCTGTTGGACTTTTTAAAACCCCAAATATTGAATGAGGCATTCAGAGGCATAAAATCAACAAACCCTGCATATTTGATGTTATGGCTGACAGCTATGGTCAGAGGGTTTAAATCTCTTGCAGAAGCTTTCAGCTATATCTCCATATCATCATCTTGGTTACAGTTGCTGCAACAAACTTACCAGTTCTCAAAGAAAATATTGTTTGTCCAAGCTAATTCCCATCTGTTGTTGACATTTTACAATCCGTTTTAACGATGTAGCTTGGCTGTAAAACCGCAACACATTTTGTGCATGTGTGACACAGTGGCGACCAGCTATTATTGTATAAATGGATACATTTAGAAAGTATAGGAGACAAATTGGAAGTGCACCATTTTTGCTTGCCACCAACGTAAATTGGTGACCTGCCAAAGCAGCCAATGGAGTTGGCACCTTTCAGGCAGCAGCTAGCATTTACAAGCATGTGTCAGGTGTCTATTAACAACCAGACATTTTTCTTGGCTGTGTGGAAGGGTCCTATGAAACAGTATGTGGACCTACTGGAAACTGAAACCTGCCACTGAAACATATGCTCATGGAAATCATGCATTTGATGGGGAACTCATCTCAGCAGGGTGCCTCACCTTCTGAATGTGAGGGCTGCCACTGTATTCCACCACATTTTTGTGGATAGTATTCCTCTGTTAGGCTTTATTTGGACTGTGCTCAGTCCAGGGGAGAGCAGAGCAGAATATAAAGCAGAGAAGAGAAAATGTCAGCAGAAGAAACCACAGAGAGGTGAGAGGAGATGTGAGAGGAAAGGTGAGAAGAGCACAGGGACAGGGAAGGGAGATGCAAAGAGGAAGTTCAAATCCACCCATTTCCTCCTTGTCTATCATCGACCAATTCACCTGATACAGCCTGGACCCACCTTATGCAAACACGTACATCTTTGTCACCGCTTTCAACGGAGAGTGTACAAATCTGACATAACAAGGAGTTAACATGTCACAACTGTTCCAAGTGTGTGGTCTTTAAAGGATAGCTGCTTCTTTGTATGACTTTGTATGGGAAGCACTGAAGTGGTAGCAGCTGTATTCAGAGGCAGGTAAATTGTCAAACAATTATTTTCCTTGTCATGCTTATTAATTGCACATATCTGCTTCGCCTTAACCTTCATGTCAAATAGACATTTATTAGAAAACAAAAAGTAGAAAGCAGAAATGTGTAATTATCAACACCCAATGGCAAAAAAATCATGAATGGCATTCAGTTTATCATTGAGGCCCCCAAAGTTTAAAAGATACCAATGTATAGCTAATAATAGTCACCTCTGAAGAAGGTCCAAGGTACAGCAGATTCCATCACAAGGGCTAGGGCTTGAGATGTAAGTATCATCGCTGGCAACAATCTTTATTTTTCGTAGGGTCAAAAAATCCCAATGACAATGCAGAAATCCCGAACAACCACGATCTTTCGTGGGATTTGTTGAATAAAAAATGATAAATGATGCCAGCCTTATCATTTAATGGAGGGTTTGGGTACTCTTGCTGCAAAAGATGAAACCACAGCAAAATGTGTGTGGTAGGGTCGGGAGCAACATGACCTCATACCAGCATGTTTGTTGGGTCCTTGCCTGTAAACAATCAAGGGAGAATCTATAAATTGTTGTGCTCCTTTCTCCTCTCCAACATAGCTTTTAATCTCAGTGTGTTACAGTGATGTCCACAGTAATACACTGTTATAGGGGTTGGTGGACTATTCATAAATGTGCTAATTGCCAACTTGCTTGTCAAACTAAATCTTACAAAGGATAAATCGATGGATAGGAAACAACAAGCGCTACAACAAACGTCTTTGTGAAGACAAGACAGACTTCTTCCTCCTATGTTCAGTTGCTCCCTATGTTTCTAATAACAAGTTTACAAACTTTCTTAAACCTGCAGCTCAAAAGTTTGGTCTCCCAAGTTTGGCAGTAAGAGTAATCGTGTGCCATCAGGTGAGCTCGGCACATCTCTCCCACCTAAGGAGCACTTTTTACGTTTACGTTTTTTTTTTTTACGTTTAAGTCTTGCAGTGCAAACAAGGGCAAAGGGAAAGAACATTTCAAGGGATGGAGTTGTCGGTTGACTCCAGAAAAGATTCTTGGATGCTTTTCTGTCATTTGGGATGGGACAGTTGAGAACCACTTCCAAATTGTCTGATCAATCGGAATCATAGGCCTACAAGCTTATGCCTGCTTTATCAATGCCTGCATGGTTTTCTGAGAGTTCCACATTGCAAAAAAATGATGTGAAACTTGTGCATCTACTTTTTGGCACAGAAAATTGATCAGGAAACAGTATAGGAATTCATAAAGAATCGGACCAACAAGTACAATCGATAATTGCCTTGGTATCAATAAAATTGTTGTATCACATAGCTAGATGGTCTGGCTGCACCCATTATCTTTCTGCTATAGTGGAAAAGTTCTGTGGCTTCTTTGTATTTCTTTTAAACAATCACAGTTGTCATCGGTGCCACTGCCTGGCCTATTGAAAATGTAATAAGTAAAATATATACAAATATTTGTGCTTGCCAGCATCTTGTAAGTGTAATGTTAAAGACAATATGAGAAAGGAAACCAACCCATAACAATCTACAGAAACAAAGCCAGTGTGTTTTATGTTTTTAAAAGTAAATCTAAAGTAACTGAAAGCACTTGTGCTATCATCCACTACCAAAGCACTTTTTCCACCATCCATTACTTTCGCAAGTAATTTCGAAGTGTGGAAAAGGCTTCCCTTGTACATTTGTACATTTGCTAAAACTGTTTCTTTAAACTTGCAGGGTTGTGATCCCTTCATGCTTCATAGTACCTTGTCCAACAGCCAAAGCTTTAACAAGGAAAAAAGCCTCACTCTTCCCACTTGAACCCTGTAAAACAGGACTCTGCTATAACATGGATTACTGTTAAGTGCCTTGCCCAAGGGCAGCTCGATGGTATTTCCTTGAGGAGCGGAGAGCTTTAGTCATTCACCTGTCCTTTTTCCAAAATTTTCCTCTGCTTCTAACAAGCCAGCAATTGTTGAAGCGAAGTTGATATTCACAAAGGAAGATGTGATTCTGACCTTTGAATTTAAGTCTGATGGTGGTCGGCGCTAATACTTCTGGTCTCAAGGTTCAAGCGGAAAGCTTCCAGAAAGGTCCCAGCAGGCTTGTGAACATTTCTCTTACCCTTTGCACAGTGCCCTATGGAGGTCCCCATGCTGGCTGAATAAAACGTGCCCTCTGCCTGCTTTCTTTTTGCTGCATCTGGTTCCCGTCCTGCTTCCTGAGGTTTAGATTAAACCCTCCTGAGTTTCCAGCTGCCGGACAGCCTGTTCCAGTGGCTGTAACTTTGAATGGATGAACCAGAGAGGGGGAGAGGAAGTGACAAAGAGAAAAAAGAGAGAGTGTGATGGAGAGATTTGGGGGTATGCAGAGAGCAAAAGAGAGATAGATGAAGAGAAAGACAAAGAGATGAAGCATAGGTCTTTCCATGTCCCGTGTCAGGAGTCCACTACAATCGGTTCAAGATGAGGTCTCACATGATTGGCAGCATGCAGCAACAACCATTTCTGTTTCTCCAATAGACAAAGACAGCAGAAGAAAAGACTTGGCCTTCCAAAATTTGAACTTTTAACTGTTGAATAGATTCTTGAATATTTATACTGTATCTTATTACTACAGAAAAAACGACTTACGTAGATTGGAAGAAAACCTGAATTCTCGCTTGCTCAGTCCAACATGTGAGTCATCTTTAGGCCATTAAATCAATGACAGACTCAGCGCAGTGTTGGTGATGTTGTTACCAAGGTCTTTTCTGGATAATCCACATCACAAATGTAATTATATGTCATATATGACAATTACATTCCTCGCCTTTTAAATTAATATTCAATAGTGATGTAACAAACCATAGTTAATCCGTGATCCGTACAGATCCCCCTGTTGGTTCGGCATGGATAAGAACAGTGGATTAATCAGGACACATTATAGCAGGGCTTCAACACTTTGACCATATGCTTTAATTTGGTATTCTCTGTGACGTAACGTTACAGTATACTCAAGTGTGATAAGTGATCACTCTGTAGCATTACTTCTAACTTTGGCACAGTCTGAATCAGTAGCGGCAGGCTGCCCAAACGTTCTGGGGAGATGGCTCATCTTCCAGTCTGTTTTTGTTTTTTTCCAGTTATTGACACATTTGGGTGATGACATTGTGTATGGAATGATTGTTTAGTGTGTATCACTGCTGACTTGAATGTACCCAGGGGATCAGCAATCTTACGTGTATTAGCAGCAATCCTGAGCTCCACCTTGTAACGGTATGAGAGCACATTAGGTTGCACTTTCAGCAGCTGCTGTGGCTGCAGGTTGGGGGGTGGATGAGAAGGTAAAGATGACCAGTGACCAGGAACTTGCGTGTTGATAGTTTTTGATCTTTTTACATTATTTAAGGGGTTTGTTTGTTTATTTATTTATTTATTTATTACCTAAGACACATTCTTATTTTTATTCATTATCCTTAACCGCTTATCTGAACTAGGGTCACTGGAATCCATAGTCAATCCCAGCTGACATTGGGCAACATTGGGTACACCCTTGACAGGTCGCCAGACTGTCACAGGGCGGACATATTGAGACAGACAACCATTCATACTCTCATTCACACCTACGAGCAATTAAGATTAAACCTACCCTAGGCTGGTTAGGAGGTAGCCAGAGAGAACCAGTGCTGAATCTGGGAAAACACACAGAAGGGCCTCAACCCCAGGACGGTCGAACAGTGCCCCTGTTGCTGTGAGAAGACAGTGCTAACCACTACACCACCATGTAGCCCCTAAACACACATGCCTATTAAAAATGATATTGGTGGTATAACTTTTGTCTTTAAAAAATAAGAAAAAAACAATGAACTGTTCTTTTAATAGTTGTATTTGGTTTTGTTTTTATTGTTGTTTCTTTCTGATCCAATCTGAATCAATCCATGACTCAAAACCACGATACAATCTGAACCACTTATTGTCTCATCTCTAATTTAATGACACTGTGGCATCATGTTTGAGCAGTCAATAACTCAGTGAAGGCTGGAAACTGTTCTGAGAAGTGTTGACAACCGCTACACTAATGTGACACAGGTGCACTGTATATGTCTCAAGGAACACCCAAAGATGAATATAGATTTATTGCATAAATAAATTAAACTGGAAAGCAGATGCAAGAAGCAGAGCCACTGCAGATTCAGTTGTTCCAGCTGGTTTGCATGTCTTTCTCCTCAGTCTGACTGTTTCAGCTGTACTAGTGACATCTGTTGGAATCAACTAGAAACTTTTATGTTTAGAGTTGATGGATGCAAACTCCCAAACAAGTTGAGTAAAAAAGACAACAATTTATTGCTTTAACTTCTATAAAAGAGGAACACATTTAACACATTTCCTGGAATTCTGGAGTCCATCTAACCAGCCACATTTAAGCCAAATAGAAGTTAGAAATGAGAGTGGGAAACAAGACTGTTGTGGTGTTCTTTTTTTTATACTTAGCACATTAAGCATTTAATTTAATTTCATGTTTCATGTTTACCAACTACCAAAATAGTTACTATGAATAATAATATACAGTCTATAAATAAAAAAATGACTCTTAAAGTCTTGTGTATACCTTCAGCAGAAACAAAAGTAACTGCGCGATGAACTGTATTCAGCGTTTGGTGATCCATTTTCTTTTGTGATCACCATTTACAGGATACAGGATTTTTACAGGATACAGGAGAAGAGAAAGCCATCAGTGAGGCCGTACTGTTAGAAACAACTAATTCAAAGCCAGAGATGAATAAGACACAAACTTCACCTTTCCACAGTTTTATTTCCTTTTAAAATAATTCATACAAATGCATACAGTCACAAACATATCTTTGTCAGGTTGTCAGTTTTGACCAAAAATAATGATATTTACTGTAGAATATAGAATATGTATACTGTATATTGCTACGCCTACTACTTTACCATAAAGGGGACCAAGGTAGGCAACAGTGGACTGTATGTTACTACCAGGGATGGAATTTCAAGGAGCACCTCGACACTTTCACAGCTAGTCTGTTGTTTTAACTTGTGGCACCCATCAGTTTGAATGAGGAATGCTTACAGTTTATGTCAGGAAGTATTAGCAAAGAGTTTCTCCCCCACGGAACGGCAGGCATCTGGTGAGGACAGAGTAAGATTCAAACTATTACAGCGTTTTGGGGCTCAGATCTGACAGTGATATTTAGGTGTCACCTCAGTACCTTCTGTACGAGACAACCCTTCAGATTCTGATCAGTGTTTAGTGAAATTTCCATCCCTGATTGCTACTCTTACTACCTCACCATGAAGAAGACCAGGTAGGCAACAGTGAACTGTTTTTACTACTCAGCTGCTGGTAGAAGGGGTTCCAAAAAGCACCATCTGGCTAACATCAACAACACGTGACCTGGAATCAGTTTTAAATATTCCATATAGAAAAAGTCACTCAGATAAGTTGACTGTTGATGTAATAACATCAGCATTTTGTGTGCATGGCGGGAATGTAACCTGTAACAACATTACTGGGTCAGTTAGCTGGCTTAGATTTGAAGTCTAAGCAATTTTTTATTATTTTTTACATAGCGTTTAGTTGTGTATTTAGATGGCAGTCTTTGTAATGATGCCTTGTGGAGAGTACTAGCCACCACCCCCTCCTCCCAGTGCTGCTTTTTTAGACACAGATACAACCAAGTCACATTGACACAGGCAGGCAGAACACCATATGTACACATAGACACAGAGGCCACAGAGGGTGGCTAAACGGTATACTCAGGAAGGACCCATCGTGAAATGTTAAAGGGATACTAGACTGGAGAAATCCGTACGTTCCGACATGCTATCATGAAACGTCTTCACTTTGTTGAAGGTTGATCAAGCTGATGAGCCATAGAGTATTATTTTTTTTTAAGTCTTTCAACATTTTGGAGCGGGTCAAAAATATGACAATTTGGTTTGACCTCACTAAAATCACACAACAGTTCCTCATCAGTCAGTAACCATTAACTATCCTTAACAGGGTGTGACATCTGTACAAGTGAGCTTAACCACAAATAGGAACCAAAGCTGTTTTTGGCAGAGGAGTTTGAGAGTTTGTTGATACAGTTTTTCACAAGTCCCTTGGCGGATTTGACAGATCCATAGCATAGAATGGAAGCAACACACCAATTCACCGATGTTGTGCGTCATTTGTAAACCTTGGTGTGCTGAACTGTTCATGCTACATGACTTGGACAAGTAATGTGTATATTAGTGGAAGTACTGGATCATTAGACAATCATGAAGACAACAAAGATAATAAACTTTTATGAGGCCGTTTCTGCCGCTACCAACACTCAGTGCATTGCCATGTCCACAACCTGCTTTGTCCTTCAGTAAGTAATCACTTAATTTTCTAAATCCGACTAGTAATGAAGTCGTCCCAGCCAAGCATACCATTGCACCACCTCTCTACAGCCTTTCCTCCCACAACCCCCTCAATTTGGGTCAAACATTTACACAAGTCCCAAGAGCAAAATCACATGCCCCTTAAACATAACAAACAAAAGCAAACATTAGATCAACTTTAGCTCCTGTTAAAGTTCTTTTCATCTAATGTAGCAGGACACGAAAAGGCAAGCAGGTAGAAAAACAAAAGCACTAAGTGGCATAAAAAGGAATTTTCTCAAAAACAAATTAAAAAAATAATATACCAACTGCGGAAACTTAATTTCCTGAGATGGTGTGCAAAAAGCTGCCTCTTTTTTTTTGGAGGGGTGGGGCTTGTTAATTTGGGGACACATAAAACAAAAACAGATATTGTATTCTCCAACCAGTTTGGCTACATAGAGAGATCACATAACCCTTTGTTTTTGTTAAGACTGGAATACAAATATCTCCTTGCCGTAAATCTAAAAACTGTACACAGACAGGTTACATTCATTTCATAACCTACTACTTTTGCTTGTACATCAAACTAAGGAAAGGACACAGAAAAAGAGAGAAAGACATGAAACCCGCCCCTCTAACTTTGGACACACTACAGTCTATGACAGCAGGTTTGATTCAGTATTTTTTCTTCCCAAATCAACATGTACTTTGTGTTATTTTTTTTTTTTAAACTTCTGGCAGAAACTCAGCTATACTGTAGTTGTTACGTGAAGATCATCCTGTGGATCTTTACAGTCATTCTCAGGACTTCTGTTTGGAGCAGAGGACAACTGTCTTGCTCTTTTATTAGAGCAGACAGCTATCCACTCCTCTTTATCTTTTTTATCTTCTTCTTCTTCTTCTTCTTCTTCTTCTTTGGAGTGTGAACTGGCTGCTGGGAACCAATTTGCCAGAGAGTTGTGAATCGATTGTTATTGGGACCTCAACCTGTCCATCTGACACTGTGTGAACCTGTCTGATAACAACTTGTCACTTGGGAACTTATCGCTTTGATCCCGGTTGCAGTGCCAACCTCCTCCTCCGGTCACCAGACAACACAGGCAAGCTTGTGTGTGTTTGTGGCTACAGTTGGTCATTCGGATGCTGCTCTCTGTCACCCTCTGGTGGCTTGACTGTATTTTGTCCAGGGGACGGGGCATGAGGAGGGTGTGTGACAGCGGGCGGAAGGGTGTGTGAGATGGGCACGGCGCTGGGCACGATGCCTTCGACAGGTGGCGGGAGGCCGCCAGCTGGCAAGCTCACCACTCCGGGGGGGTACCTGGAGAGGAGAGATGAACAGAGAGAGGGAGACGCAAAAATGAGTCATCAGTGAAACTACAATTATAAATTAATATATTTGTTTTGACCTGCACAAGCACATTGCTTTAGGTCACTAAAAGTTAATCAAGTGTTAACATTTGTAGCTAAAAAGCTACATATACAGAATCATTTGATCATGGACACAGGAAATGGCAGGAAATAAATACTTTTATTCACACTTCCAATAATGCAGCTCATTACAGTCTTTTCATAAAGACTGTTTCTACTATATAATTTTCCGTGTCTTTATAACCTGTAGGCCCTCTGTTTGCATTACAGGGATTATATTAAAAAGTTGTAATCTCCATACCAATATAGATGCTGTTCAGAACTGTGTTAACATGGGTGGACAGATCTGAGCATGTCTGTTTACATTTGGCATAAAAATCCACCTCCACCATTGATGGTATAAATAGGATCTCTCCATGCATCTCACTTTCCCCGTTCCATATGCAAATAAACATATGGCTAATACAGCGGTCGTTGCAGTGTACAATTACAGGAATGTCTGCAGAGAAAAGCCGACATAAACATGATTATAGGTACATTACATTAGCCTTTTGAGACTTTGTAAAATAAATCCATCATGATAAATCTAACACAGTTCATTTATAACCGTCAAAATTTTTAACACATTCAAAGATTTAGGGGGATTTGGGGGGAAAAAAATCAAACTGCACTGACCACTACATGTTTCTGTATCCTGATGATTATTACCTATAAGCCCCGTTGAGCTCGGGGTGGACGGTAGCTGGGTCAACTCCTGCCCAGTGGTTGTTCTGGGAGAGGAACTCCTTATTCACGCAGTTCTTCAGGCTGTCTGGGATACGACCTGAACAACAGAGAAATGGAGCAAAGGAAAGAGATAGAGAAATATGACGTGTTAAAATAGAACTCAAATGAATAATCCAGGGTTCTACAACTCACATTGGGGATCTTGTTAGTGTTACTGTGCCACATTTCAAAGCAGGTGTGATTTATGTGATTTTCTTCTCTCTTTTTTTTTTACCTCACTAACCCATTTCTACAGAGACACAAACGTTAGACAAGATTAAACAAGCCTGAGCCACAGGGGAAACCACAAGAGGGGAAGACGGTAAAGAAAGAACAAGGACAGGAGGGTAGAAAGAAGGAAAGAAAGAAAGAAAGAAAGAAAGAAAGAAAGAGGCAGACTGAGAGAGGCCTTTAAATCTCTCGGTGATAAAAGAATAGAAAGGATAGTTTATACACGAGTGCAGCTGCTCACCTAGAAATATATCTTTTCAGACTTTTGCTTACATTTGTCAGCAGGGGTTTCGGTGTGTGCGTGTGTGTGCATGCACACTACCTGTGATAGCCCTTCGGATCTCCCTGGCTGCCTCCTCTCTCATCTCCAGCGATGCCTGTTCGCTGTACCAGGCAGCGTGTGGGGTGCAGATCAGATTGGGAGCGTCTTTCAGCGGTCCCTGACTAAAACTGACACACGTACAAACACGGTGCAGTTTTAATTATTATTATTTTTTTTTTTTTTCAATTACGTCACTATGAAGAAATGCTTATGGCACAAGACCCAGATGCATATGTAATGTCTGCTTGATATGTGTGACCAGCAGTCTCAAACCCAGAGATATTCAGCTGACAATGAAACAAACAAACAAAATAAATAAAGATAACCACTGCATGTTTAAAATCTTTGCTTAATAAATTGCCGAAGCAGTTAATCAAATGATTTAACTTTCTGTTGATCAACTCTAGAATTTATTCTATACTTAGCATTGTGTTTGAGGATACCATTATTTAAAACTATTCCTTCCTCTCTAAGTCAGGAGTTCCTGGGGGAGAATCTGTAACATTTCTTCCTCTTCTCAAATTGGAAAATGATTTGTGTACACCAATGTAATAGTGGAAAGATGCACTTTATTTTGTATCCCCTTAAACTGGAATTAAATTCAATACTGTATATTATATAACTTGAATATTATAATTATTACCAATATGGTATACTCTGCCTCTGCTTATTGAAATACTGATGGATAGATATAGATAAAACAGATAACAACATTACTCAACAACATAAAAATCAGTGAGTGTATCACCTGAAAGGCTCTGTCTCATGAACGTCTAGAGCAGCTCCACGTATCCTTCCCTCCTTCAGGGCCTGAGCCAGGGCCTTCTCATCCACCAGACCCCCCCTGGCTGTGTTCACCAGGAACGCCCCCTGACGCATCTTTAACACACGCAAACACACGTTCAGTCCATCCTTGATCTAATTAGATAAAGCTTTAGGGCTGGCCGATATGGCCAAAATCTTCTCTCCGGAAAAATCTTGATAGCAAAATACAGTCATGAAACAAATGTATTAGACCACCCTTGTTTTCTCTAATTTCTTGTTCATTTAATGCCTGGTACAACTAAAGGTACATTTGCTTGGACAAAAAATAATGATAACAACAAAAATAGCTCATGAGAGTTTAATTTAAGAGCTGATATCTAGACATTTTCCATGGTTTTCTTGATAGTGATATTGGTTATTATCAAGAAAACCATGTAAAATGGCTAGAAATCAGCATCACTTAGGTTCTCTTGAGCTTCACTCACCGATGTAAGGATCAGAAAGTTAAATGTCATCTAAATTAAAAAATATAAAGGATATGTGTTTTGTGTCATTTTGAAAAAAAACACAACATTTTAAATTGATCCAATTTACATTTTAAATTGATCCAAATTGGTTTCACAATTTTTTGTCAGTTTTAAATATATGATTATTAATATATGAATTGTTCTCCCCATTAGATCATTAAATGTAAAATAAATAAAAAATCAATTACAAAACAAATGTACAAATTCATAAGAACTTCAAAAGCTTGTTATATACATCTTAAATCTTTCCATAATAATACATTATGCTGATCATTTATCGATCCATAGGGGGACATTTTCTTTTCACTCTAGCAAGGTCAGAAATATATAAAAGTACAGCCTGTGTCTTGGATTGAAAATTAGCAATCGACTGCCTGGAGCCCTGGAGATAAAGGACAAACAGTTATTTTCTGAGTGTATCAGTCGTCATATGCAGTGTACGCAGTTCATCTGTATGTAGGTGGTGGGCTTCCCCCGGGTAACCACTTATTTAATATTTATGGCCATGGGATGTTGCAGTTGATGCCGGGATAAATAAATAATTCACTTGTGTGTGTGTGTGTGTGTGTGTGTGTGTACGTGTGTGTGTGGTGGCCCTTTACCTGTTTGATGGTGAAGTCGTTGATCAGGTGGTGGTTGTGTTCGTTGAGGCTGCAGTGCAGAGACACACAGTCGGAGTGGAAGAGCAGGTCCTGAGGAGAAATATGGGAAAAGATGAATCCCCAATCCTGCTTCATACAGCTGAATTTAACAGTAATCTAATTATAACAAAAGTAGATTCACACGCCGAGTGTTCTCTTAATGGTTTTCAAAAAATAAAATAATAGAAAAAAATTCAGATCAATAGCTGGTATAACTTCAGTGTTTTGGTATATTTGTGTTTTTTTATTATTATTAACATTATCACAATTACTGTAAATGTACACAAGAGGGCGCAACTCTTTGGTCAGATACAGAACACACAGCAGCACAACAGTAAATACACATTTGCCATGGTGGATGGTGGAGAAAATGGTGTTTTGTCTGCAAATAGAAAAGGTGCCAATGTTTTTTTTTCACTGAGTAAAATAAAGATGTAATCCACATGGGTTTAAAAAAAATAGAAATCTCTTATTTTGTTAAATGCCTGTTGCCTCGACTACTCCCTACTTGTGTCTCTTCCTCAACTCCTTCTCTCGCATCGCCTGTGGGAGGAACTAGGATGTGAGGAAAAGAGGCAAGGAAGGGAATCAGGGATCTACAAACTGGGAAATGGGGAAGGCCTCCAGTCCACTGTTCTGTTATCTACTTTGTTCTGCTTTATGGTAAAGTAATACATGTAGGAATATCGTAAATATCTCCATTTTAAATTCAAATAGTCTGTAAATAAAAAGTGGAAATCACTACATTTCTCTTGGTGTCTGCTAAGTCTTTGATCACTCCATGAGCTGGACTAAAAGCTGCCTCTGAGTTTAGAAATGTATATTTTTATTGATCTGATGTGTTTAGAGCTGGAAATTATTTGAAGGTTGCTGATTTTTCAGACACAAAATGGCCTTAGTCATAGCCCAGGTGTTTGTGTGTGCTACCTGTAGTGTGGTGACCCTTTGTAGTCCCAGGGATCTTTCTACTCCGTCAGCCAAATATGGGTCATAGAAGATCACATTGAAGCCGAAGGCCTTGGCTCGCAGGGCTACAGCCTGGCCCACTCGACCTAGAAACACATGAACACACACAGGAAGCATTTAGACAAATTGTATACACATGAATTCACAGTTTACATTTTTTGCATCTGTATTCCCCCTTTTTTCCCAAGTTTGCCTTGTACAAACTATATAATTTTCTGGCTACACACGGCACGTCTGCTCATTATTACTGAAAAAGCTTCCAGACTGTACGGGGAAGAGATTTGCATTCTGCTTCTGGTTAATCCGCTTATATTTTATTGGCATTAACTCCTGAGGAAGCCAATTTAGCTGAGCTAAGGAGAAAAATGGAAATGGAAAAGAAAGAAAAATCCCTTGATTAAAAACTTCAGTCTGACCACCCTCTATCAGACTGAATGAACGAAATAAAACCTTCACAGCAGCACAGCTCTATGGGTGGTGTGTCCATATGAAATATAGCTGAACAACTATTAAAGGGATCACCATTAGCTTTTGTATAGATATTCATGTCCCTCAGAGGATGAACCAAGAGGATGATCCACTGACGTTTACTCTTGTGCCACCAGCTGGTTATCTTTTTAGTTTTTTAGTCAAACTTGGTACAAACCATAATGTCCCTGTCTGGATTAATTTAATAATTTGACCCGACTTTTGATGTAGCGCCACCATTTGTACTTTTTTTTAAATTAACAAATATCTGTCAAACAAAAGACGTATCGGTATCTGTGTTTTTGCTTGCCGATATGAGCCATTATGAATACCTTTTTTACACAATATTTTATACAGAAAATGTAGCTTGGCGTGATTTAGAAATGGTGAAAGCAATTCATTTTTTTATTCTTTTTTGTTATAGTCAGCAATTGACTGAAACTGAACAGATATGATATTTATGTCCCTATTTATTTTATTTCTATTCATTCTTTATTTGAGTTGAGTCAGATGTGCTCCTGCTTGTTTGGAACAAAAAGCTGCAGCCACACCGGCCCTTTCATGGATCGGTTTGACACTCCTGGACTAAACTGATGTTGTGGCTTGTGCAAGAACTAAGAAAAGAGATCATATTTCTCATGTTTTAGCTTCGCTGCACTGGCTCCCTGTAAAATCCAGAATTTAATTTAAAATCCTTCTTTTTACTTACAAAGCTTTAAATGGTCAGGCACCATCATATCTTAAAGACCTCATAGTGCCATATTACCCTTCTAGAGCACTACGCTCCCAAAATGCTCGGTTACTCATGGTTCCTAAAGTCCTTAAAAGTAGATTGGGAGTCAGAGCCTTCGGTTATCAAGCTCCTCTCCTGTGGAATCATCTCCCAGTCTCAGTACGGGAGGCAGACACCCTCTCTTTATTCAAGAGTAAACTTAAAACTTTCCTCTTTGACAAAGAGGAGGCTGAGGCCTGCCTTGGACCAGCCCCTAGTTATGCCGCTATAGGCCCAATGTGTCGGGGACACGATACACCGGGCCCCTCTTTTCTTTTCACTCTCTGATGTCCCATTAATACATGTCACAAGCTTGTATTTTCCCAGAGTACTCAAACTTTTCTTTGCTCTCTCTCTGCTGGTCTTACTGCTGTGGATCTTGGTCGGCCCCAGATGGGAATGCTCCTCTCCTGCGGTCCACTCTACATTCACCATCACTACTGGCCAATGGTGGCGCTCCATCACCTGCTGCTGTGCCCTCCCAGAACTCCTTCTCTTCTCTGTCTCTCTCCCCCTCTCAACAGTCTCTCTACCCTCCCTCTCCCCCTTAAACCTCTAGCTACTCTATTCTACTCTACATGATCTGCCCTGTACAACGGCATCTATTGCACGCCTGTCCGTCCTGGTAGGGGGATCCTTTCTCTGTCTCTCTCCCTGAGGTTTCTTCTTTTTTTTCCCTGTTAAAAGGGTTTTTGAGGATTATTTCCCTGGCCGATGTGAGGGTCTAAGGACAGAGGATGTCGTACCATGTACAGTCTGCAAAGCCCTTTGAGTCAAATCTATGATTTGTGATTTTGGTAAACATGTTAAACATTAAACCTGCTGAGCATTATCATGTTCATGTGACCCTTTCCTCTGCTGTTCCGACACACAGTTGGTCAGTAAGGCTTTACAGAGGTGCTGGCCTGGCTCTAGTCTTGTTTTTAAACAGTAAGCTCAACAAGTCTCGATGCAGAGACATTAAGTCACATATGCGTTGCCACTCACCGAGCCCTATAAGTCCCAGTGTCTCTCCTCTGATCCTCGCGGCTCCTGACGCCACCTCTCGGATCTGCTCCACACTCTGAACCCGCGTGCCCTCCCGAAGAGCCTGGCATGAATAACCACGAATCATTACATTTAAATATCACACATAGAGCAAAAACATCACAGTTAAACACAATCCAGGTATATTTCATAATGTCTGCACTTAATAATTAAAGTCTTAATCCTTCTAAATATTGTGATCATAATTATTAATAAGTCTAAATAATTATTACTTGATTTGAGGAACAAATCATTTTACTGTACCTTCTACATCTTACATCAACGTCTTTCAAATACAGCGACATTCTAAAGAAAATGACACGTTTCAATTTTGCTGATTTGTCAGTCAAGAATTATTGGTAATTGTCGAAACTAAAATTGTCATAACTAAATGTACACCTCTAGCCAACACATTTAGAGTCTGTTTTTTCAGTCCCCCTTTTTTTTATCAGCCACACATTGACACAAACCTGGTGCAGCCAGGTGGTGCGTCGGTACAAGGTGAGGATGTGACACAGCGTCGAGTCGGCCGTCTCCTCCACCGAGGCTGCCGGCATATTACACACAGCTATGCCTGTTGGACCAGAAAGCAGATAAGGATTAGTAATAGCTTTTTGGGGGGGCCGTTTGATGAAGTTTGGTGGAAGCTATTTTGGTTCGAGAAGTGCAGACTAAAGATGTTGTGTCAGCAATTTTCTCTACAAGCATTGCCGGCAACTTTCAAATTGCAGAGCCTCTCGGTGGAAGGAGATAGGACGTGTTAGTAAAACTCTGGCTTTTGCAGTTCAATTGAAAGCTTTACTGACTTCATTATACTTTTTTTTAATACAAATGTTACTGACTTGTTACAAACATAGCAATACCTAGCAGGGAAAAAAAGATTTTCAGCTTCATCTGTTGATCAGTGGTGGAATATAATTAAGTGCAGGGCTTGAAGACCTCCGGCACGGTGCCGGAAATCCGGCTCGGGATTTTTTTTGGTGTTTTTTTTTTTTTTTTTTAATCATGTTTTAAAAAAAAAAAAAAAACCTAGTTAGATCTGGGTATGACCGGGGAGGGCCGCATTACGGTGGATAGCGTATAGCCTGCCGGAGAAGAAGAAGGCGGCTCATCGCCGAGCGTGCTTGAGACCCACGTCATTACTATTTCTCAAGAAAGTGACTGGAGACTAACCCAGCGACTCCTTCTTACTCTCTTTTTAACGACCCACTAACGAGCCGGAGGCCGGCTCGTTAAGAAGAGCGGCGCCGTTAGCGGCAGTTAGCTCTGTAGCAGTACAGTGTGTATGTGCTGCTGCTGCAGGAGAAACAGCGATCTGTTTGTTTACAACAAGCACCGGACACTCTGTGCGCAGTTAGCGAGTACCGTTAATTCACGATCACTATGTTTATGATCAGCGGACACTGTGCATAATAATTAGCCATGCTGCTTTGTTTATGATCGACCGGCCCCCTTCATGCCTCCATGGTTGAAAAAGCGTGCTAAAGTGCCTCTAGAGTGGTGAAAACAAGAGGAAGTGCCTTATTGGCTGCCCTTCACACATGCAAAAAATGATTTGGTGCCCTCTAGATGTTTGCTCTCATTTAGCTCTCAAAGTGCACAAAATAGATGCATTTTACTTAAAAATGTACAAATTTTCTCCCGGGGGGGCATGCCCCCGGACCCCCCCTAGATGGTTTGGTTCGATACTTTTAATTGTCAGTACCATATCATTAATTACTTTGATCTGGATCTCCTTTTAACTTAATGCTAATATTTCATCATACATGATGCATCAGAGCTTTTTGCGTGCTTGTGGGGCCCCATGTTGTGCAGAATGGGCCCTTTTTATTTTTTCGCCCCCCCCCATGCATAAAAAAATTTCAGGCACACGATTTTTTTCTGCTTCAAGCCCTGTAAGTGCATTTACTCAACTATAAGTATTTTTGCTACTTTATGGTTCTACTCCACAACATTTTGGAAGCCAGAATTGTATTTTTTACTCGACTACAATTATTTTATACCTTTAGCTACTCTGTAGATTCTGACATTAATACAAAATATACAGTAATGCTGGTTTGAAGGCAAAGGGTGGTCACACCAAATATTGATTTGATTTAGATTTTTCTTCTGTTCACTTTGCATTTTGTTAATTGATAAAAATTAACAATTTACATTTCTATTTTTGAAAGCATTCTTATTTACAGCATTTCTTCACACCTGTCTCAATCTTTTGCACAATGCTGTAAATAAACTAATAATAAGTAAAAGTGGATTATTGTGGATTAAGCTTCCCAGCAATACATTAAGTAACTCCACCTTTAAAGGTTGCAAGTTTAAAGGATGAACACATTAATGCATCAATAATTATAATCCAATAATATAGATCATTCTAAAAAGGTAAAAATCTGCATAAGTACTTTCGCTTCTTTATTTTAAGTTTAATTTGTTGCTTATTCTTATATATTTTGGTAAAAGTACATATTTTAAATGTAGGACTTTACACTGTAGTATTGCTACTTTACCACTGTTAAGTGATGAGTAAATATAGTAGACAATAAAAACATTTTTAGGAGCTTCTTTATGCAGATATTTTGGCTTGCAATTGAAGGTAAAGGTGTAACTAATAAACGAGTCAGTGATGGCTCTTTTCCATTTTGGTCTGCCAGCTAACTATCCCAGCATCCACTCTGAGTTTGGCTCTGGAACAAATAAAAAGCTGGCACCTTGCTGTGAAAAGGTGCTATCAGTAGCTCGGGAGTTAAATGGGGAGTAATTGAAAGTCATATGTGGCTAAATATGCGATTTACATGATCTATGTTTGTCATGACACAGCTATCTGAAACTGCTTTCCCTGTTTACTAGGATCTTATAGGGAATCAAGAACAGCTTCCAAATTGCTTTGCCTCTCAGAACGGAGACTGACAAAGATAACAATAGTGCTGCAGCTTATGATTCTGAAACATCTTTCTCTGCAGCATTGGCTCTAGGAATGCTATGTATTTGACACTCTATGCACGGCTGCACATCCATTACTGTGCTTAAATATTCTGTCATAATAACAGTAGCACGACGCAGACAGGCTCAGCATATTTTTGTCTTTGACTGATGAAACCTAAATAAAAACAAACACTGTGCAAATATTCTCGTTTAATCTACACTGTGTTCAGACTCGGTGATAATAAAACTGTTGCGTTGACACTGAAAATGTGTAGGAGGACTTTTTCCACACAGAAAACTGATTAAGAATCAATAAGGGAAACGATAAAGAATGTGACTTATAGCCAGAATTGATAATGGCATTGTTATAAATTAGGGTTGGGCGATATATCGATAAAAAAAAGATATATTGATATATTTTAAAATGTGATATTGAATTAGACCATATCGTATATATCAGTATAGTTAAAAAAAAACATTTCTTTATATATAAATGCTGCACTTACTAGAGTTTGTCATATTTAGTTATTTTGTAATGTTCGTTATTCTTTTCTCACATAAATATATTTATTTAATAATATGTAATATTTATTTTAGAAAAAAAATGGCCTATTTTATTTCATAGGCTATTTTTATTTAAGATATTTTTTATTTAAATGTGCACTTTATGGAACTTTGATTTTTTTTTAAAAAGGTACTCCTGTTATACAGTATTTATGTTCACTTAAATAAACGTTTCAATAAAACTACTATGACATGTCATATTTGACTTTGACTGAACATTTGCTCTCACTTTGCGATAAAAATATCAGGATATATATCCAATGTTGATATTCAGCCTGAATATATCAGGATATGACTTTTGTTCCATATCACCCAGCCCTACTACAGTCCCCTTGAACATGGCTACAGAATCTACATTTTATTATTATTGGTGACCCATATTAGTGAACAGCAGCACAGGGCTCTGGGAGAAAATGATCTCCCAAAGATTCACGGATGAGCGGTGGCGTTAATGGATGATGTTTATGTTCTTAACACATACTGACAGTGTAGTTAAGCAGAACAGTGCAGCCCATCACTACTACAGACTTTCACTTCCTGTGTGCGTCTGTGTTTTTGTGTGTGTTCTCACCCAGTTCTCCGGCAGATTTGATGTCAATGTTGTCATAGCCGCTACCGATGCGCACGATGATGCGCAGAGCTTTAAACTTTTCCAGATCTTCTCTCATCAGGGTGATGGTGTGGTACATCAGAGCTCCTACAGCTTCATTCAGCACCTGCAGACACAGTTTGAGTTGTTTAAATTAGAGCCAGACAGATATATAACGGTTGACAGATATTATCGGCTATCAAAGGCATTCATGGAAAACTTTTATTATACAACATATAATGCAGAAAATGTTGCTTGCCGTGATTTATTTAATTATTTTTTCAATAGTCACCAATTGAGTTAAACTGAACAGTAATGATGTTTATTTAGCTTTTTTCCCCCTATCTATTCTTCATTTTCTCAGTTATCATTTATAGAATAAGCTGACAATGTAATAAATTGTATAATGTTTAATATTATTTAATAAAGTTTTATGTTTGAGAAAGCAGCTCTCTGGGTACATTTGTTGAAAAAAAATCAGAGCACAATCCACATATAAAAGGTGTATTCCAGCTCAAAAAATTACAATATCAGCCACCATATCAGTATCAATGAGTATTCCCCCTCTAACAAAAATCCCATATTGATCCGGCTCCAATCTAAATTATAGTAATCGCAATATGTGTGTGCAGTTAAATCTGTGCAGCCTTACTTAACCTCTTTGTCCACGCAACCGTGATTAAAAGTGTGTCTTGCAGAATAATAGGTCTGTGCTTTATATGTGCTTTTGAGTCTATATGGACAAAATGTAAAGGTCAAATCATCATAATGTGTTTGTGTAGGTGTGAGCACGAGTCAAGCGTGGCTTTGCGGAAATTACTTTGAGTGTCTGTCAGCAACGAGGGTTCACTGAGTTCACATCACAGAGTTTCCATAAAGTCAATATCTCAGCTGAGTTAGTTTTTTTCACAGGATGTGCTGTTTATATCGTTCTCACATCCTGTTTTTTTTAATATCCCAGCCAGCATGGAATGACTGCTTTTCCTGAATATTACCATGGAAACTAAGCTTTCGCGACCACAGGAATCGAGATAAGGTGTCTCTGCATCGAACAAAACTGCCTGATATCAGCAGGAATCTTATTCACTCAGGATTCTCACCAGCTCCTAATCAGAACGACTGCTCATTGTTTTAATTGAAAAGTGAATTACTGTGACCCAAAAGCATAAATGTTAATCATCTTATACAACTGAAATATATGGAAAACCGGTTCAGTCACCTTTTAATTGGTTCTCTGTTAATCTTACAGTGTTGTTCCAGCCCTCCTTGTCATGTGTGTGAGAGAGAGAATGACATGTGGTTCAATTACAATAAAGAAGCCCTTTTAATTACACAATGAGGTGGCTGCTTACTAGAGAGCCAAAGAGAGAGAGAGAGATAGTGAGTGAGGGAGAGCCATCTGTTTCTCCCACGCTGTGGCCTACTGAGCGCGCTCACAGAGAGCGAGTGTGTCTGGCAGACACCCAGAACGACGTAACCCTGCCAGACATACAAACCCATTTACAATCCATAGTGGCTGTGGCAAAGATCCGAGCATGACCCACATATTAAGTTTGCTCTTTTTAATTTTCCTTCCTTCTCCTTTTCCTTCTTTTTCTTAGCTGTTGTGTGCTTTCTAGGGATGTTCCTAACTAACCAATTTCCCTGATCTTCTTACTAGGAGTAAGAAAACACTCACAATTGAGAACAGTTTATACTGCCAGGTTAAAATACTGTGTGAAAACATGAAAACAACTAAGTAAATAAAACTTAACATTATTATCATTAATATTCTTGAGTAAAATAAATCTTTAGGAAACCTGATTATAAACTTTAGTAGCTAACAGATTTCTATCAGTTTTCATAAAGCAATATTTGACTAGGGAGGCATTAATGAAAATGTAAATATGTGCATTAAAATTTTAAATTCATCCAACGAATATTTCTGCTGCTGACTAGTAAGGGCAGCAGCATTTAATTAACTCATTGACTCATCTCTTTAGATTTTTTATTTCATGTTATTTGTATTTCTCCAACTAGTATTAAAGTTTTGCACATCCTTAATGCTGCTTTTTCGATTAGATTCCATCTGTTCATATGTTGCATTCATGCAATGTCAGTAGATTGGCAAAAAAAAGCATATCATTTCAACAGCCTAAACTTGCTACTGGTAATTTGTTTTGCATGTGAATATTGTAGCAGAAATTCATGACGTGTTTTATACAGTATGGCACTTGGAGGCTGAGGTGAATGGTCATTTTTTCACAAGCTCAGACATGATTTGTCTAGAAAAGAAAAGATGGCTAAATATACTGTACAAGGAACAAGAAGGACCTGTAGCACACTGGTGGATTTGCAGCCTTTAATTGTTCAAACAGACTAATGTTTGGTTAGATTGCTGTGAAATTTCTCAGTAAATACATGACTGGAACATCTGTGGAATCAAAGATTTCTAAAAGGATGTTTTGAAGCCTTTAGTCAAATTTTCAGTTAGGTTCAGAATTTAATATGTGCAAATTAGGATTTGGATTTGGATTAGGCTGAAAATGATGACACGCAGAACTGTGTGTTGTACGCTGGCTTGGAGTCCAAGGCAAACATTAAATGTCAAATATATTCTTATTTATTCGATGCACTTTTAATTGAAAACTACAGATGATTGAAATATATCAATATTTTTTAAAATCTTTTTATGTAACTACAGGCACTTAATCAGCCTTTGAAAAAAAACCTGCGTCTACCACAGTTTTTCTTTGCTGTTGATGCTCTCTAGAATGGAAAACATGTTCACTTCCCCACTCTAGAGGCTTTTGTTTTGTAGCAGTGTTGAATGAAAACTCTGTGATCTATCTATTACGGCAAATGTGGCAAATTTGTTGATGTAAATTGTATTTATTGGAAAATATTAGGATGAAAATATTCTAAAGGCAGTGATCTTACTTACAGTGCATGTGTGTGTATCTGAAGTTAGGGGTGTTACCTTCTCGTGGATCTCCTGTGTGGACTGGGCATCACAGAAGGCCACAGTTGCTACGTCTTTCAGGATGGGCATCTCCACAGTGCAGTCTCGGCCGTCCAGCAGCGCCACCAGGGGGCGTGGGTGCATGGGCCCGTTCATAATGGGTGGCCTGATGCCTAGACCAGAGAAGAAAAGAAAAGAAATGTGTCAATTGTAAAATAGTCCTCGAAGCAGTGTAGAATTACATTTAATCACTCTAATTTTTTGTTGTTGTGATGAAACACCTGCACGGCTGCAAACTCGCTCAGAGAAATTAGAAGTTTTGTACTTGAAAGAAAGGTAATTATTATTATTGTACCTTCAGACGTACATTCATTTGCAGGGACATATCTTCAAGCATAGAAAAAAATGGAGATATGCTGTTGCTCTTCTGGCCATGTTTCACTGCTATTTTCTCCTTATTGTATATGTGAAACAAATCTGTCCCATGAAAAGTGCCTTCAATTGCTCAGGATATCCCTGTAGAATTCAAAGTCTGAGGGAAAAATGCCATGATAATAAGGAGTATCCATGTATTTCATCCTGTTGACATTGTTTTAACTACATACATATATTCATGGAGAATATAGGCATTGCCCTTGTGGACCACTCACAGTGGCTCATGGGAGCTACTTAGTTGGAAAAATGGGGCGATCTTGACAAGAAACAACTGTGCAGCCAGAAGCTCTAGATGATGTCTCGTTTGTCTCTTTTGTAGCATATTTTGGTCAAAATTAAGTGTTTTTTTTTCAAAACTTTATCGCCCAATTAAGATTGAGATTCCAAAACATTAACTTCCTCAAGGGACTTCACAGACATTAGTCCAGCACAATACATACCATACATATCACAGCACAGCACAGATCCATATCTCCTAAATCATGAATCATGGAAAAGGAAGACTCAATGACACGGCATTCTGAGTTTGTTTAAAAAAACCAACAGCTGATAGAAGGATTTAAATCTTTGGATAGACTAACCATCCGAAACAAAGGTCTTTGCCTTTGAAATGACACTCACATCATACAGGTGCTGAAGGTCATTAACATAATAGTAATCTTGAGGCACAGCTTGACAACTTCATCCAGGTTGTTCCTATTTCTAAGACTAAGACTACCCAAACTGTAAACCATAAAGAAGGAAAGTATAGACCCAATAAAATAAAAAAAATAATAATAATAAAAAATAATTAAAAAATAAAAACTCTGCAACTCCCTTCAGCACAACAGTCGATTTACTGTTTTACATACAGAATAGCATCTGTATTTATTTACTTATCTTCATACATCGCTGACAATGATAAAAGTCAGTAGACAGGTTAGTTAAGGAGATATAGCAGGTCATCAGACAGTAAAATATTTGTCATAAGAGATAGCCAGTACTTGAAATGTGACTGAAATCTCCAAATTATTAAGTAAGAATGAACCCCTGCAACATTTCTGCAGGAATTGCGTGTCAAGATGTGTATTGAGTTTTATTAACATACAGCAATAATAAAGAGCACTGCCCAACAGTGGACTACAAAATCAGCATGAATGATAGAGAACATTTTAAATAAAGATGAAAGCCAAGATATAACAATGATAATATGGACTCCATATCTTCACAAAGTGTCCCTTTGAAGCTGGCAGGTCAAGTATTCCAGAGTAAAACACTCCATGATCTTGTGCCAGTTTGCTTTAGGTTCATCATTTATCCATGACACAAAGACATTATTCCCTGTGGTTTTTAGCAAGGATCTGCATGATGTTTTATTAAATCATCTCTTCACATGAAACCTTTACCGTGAGAGTGCCGTGGGCCGTACAGGAGGATAAATGGCGTTTAACAAGGCAGAAACGCCTGACGACCCTACTAGCGGGCTGCAGTTGAGGTCGAACAAGAGCAGTGGTGGATGGGAGTTGCATTTATCAGGTTTCATTAAGTATTTCCTCCCGCCGCAATCTGCTTGGATCTGTCTCTCTTGTCAGGTAGCTGAAGGGTTAATCATTCCAGATCACTAGCATACTGACTGAGAAGCGAGACATGTGAAAGACACACAGATGTAGATTCAGAGGGGAATCTGAGGCAATGTATGTAATTGGGTCTCTTTGACATGCAAACTTTTGACAGTGCTCTAAAACACTGTAGATGAAATAAGTGCAGAGCTGAGTCTGTTACTGCTGATGCTGACTGTACCCATCACTCATTTCTGACTGTTCTCCATCCCAGACGTGCAGACTGACATCTCATATAAGCAACCACCTCCGTCATTTCACTCAAAATATCCCCCTAAAACTTTCTCTGCGAGATGAATACACAATTTGCATTCCCTCAGTTCTAGTTTTCCAGTTGCATGAGCTAACATCATGAGAAAGTAGCCAATTCATTAAACCAGTCATTTTAAAATCAGCACTCTACTGCCTCTACAATACTATAAATGCCAAGGTTCCCTGAGAATCAGACTTGTGGACAGAAGCTTGGCAGCTCCAAACTCTCAAATTAGATTGGAAAAGCTGGGCAGGGAAACTGAGAAACACTCTTCCTTCAACAGCTATCATTAAGTGGCCAATGAGCCAAATAAATTAAAGGAGAAATCCCTTCCGGAGTCACACTACTACCAGCATGTATCATTAATCTCGCATTTTCAGTGCTTTGCTTTCTTTTCTTTTTGTCCTGAAGCGCTGTAATTTACCTGTTTTCTTCTACTTCATTTATTGAGTTCACATTTCCCAGAATCCCTTTTGACAATCTTCTGAAAAGAGATGTTGAGATAATGCATTTTGCACTTAGAATGACAATTTTGGAGAATTTCTGCCTTTTTCCGCTACATGTCTAGTGGTTGTATCACCAATGAAAGCGACATTTGCATCTTCAGCTATGTTGTCATTTAATTGCCAAGTGAGTTTTAACTAGCAAAAAAGAAATGGTAATTAAAGGGGGTTTCCATCAACTGTTTTGGCGCACATACATTAGGTTACAGTATAGTTTCGTCAGAAGTTGGCGCTATAAGGCAACATGGCCGTAATCTGCCAGTAAACTATTCTGTTTTTTGTAGAGGTTTTAAATCATAAACAAGACATGTCACTTTGGCCATCCAACCCATCTATGAGAGAAAAACAGAGAGAGGTGTTTAGAAATCTTCCATGTTTGTAAGTATGGGTCATGTTTCATGCTGTTCGAAGACAAATGTATTATCATCAGAGAATGCGCTGACAGATCAGGCATGTGGGTTAAATGTTCCCTTCATCAGAACATATTCAGCAAAGGTGTTTCCATGTGCAATTTTCAGGCGTCAGCTCTTTCGATAAAAAAAGGAAACCACCTTAAGCGAGTGCATAAACTGCAATGGAAGAAGTTTTATCAACATTTTCCATTTTCATTCAGCTTGTCTAAAAGTGCTCGAAAATATGTGAATGAGACCACAGCTTCTTT